>NW_007052101.1:51655-52033 GCF_000164805.1 Carlito syrichta | reverse complement strand
CTCACCTCAGCCTCCCAAAGGCGCGGGATTGCAGGCTGAGCCACCGAGCCTGGCTTCCTGGCTACTTTAAAAATTTTTTTTAATGGAGACAAGGTCTCGCTGTGTTGCCCAGGCTGGTCTCGAGCTTCTGGTCTCAACTTCTGCCTCCAAGTGCTGGGATGACGTGTGTTCCCTCACCCAGCCCCAGCTTCCCTCTTCAGGTGGAAACGAGAGAACTCTCTCCCGGCCTCCCAAGAGGCTGGGCAAAAGCGCCAGACGGTCTGGTCCCAAATACTTCTGGGCGGCAGGCAATCTGCTTTCTTGGCTCTGCCCCTTTCGGCCCAGCCTGGGGCGGGTCAGGATTGAGCAGGGCGGCCCCCACTCCGCGGGAACCCGGGG
>NW_007052101.1:45289-51635 GCF_000164805.1 Carlito syrichta | reverse complement strand
GGGGGGGGGGGGGGGGGGGCCGGGAGCCTGCTCCCATCCCGGAGTACAGGAAACCTGGAGGTCTTCACAGTGTGGGGGCCCCCCATGTCCTGTTTGTTCAGGATGAGGAGGGAGGTGGAGGCAGGGACAAAGAAAGGGAGGAACGGAAGGCAGGGAGGAGGAAGGCTGGGGTCCCTGCACTGAGACCCCTTCTCTCGAGGAGAGGATGGAGCAAGAACTGGCAGCAGCAGGCAGGCCGGGGGCCCAGGGCCCGTTCCCACATGGGCAGGGCCCCCAGGGCTTCCTTGGCTCCCACGCAGAGCAGGGCCCGGGGCCAGGCTCGGCTCGGATGCCTGGACCCCAGCCCACTGTGGCATCTCAGTCCCCCCGGGATGCTGGGTAACGTCTCACGTCCCGCCGCCGAAGGTCAGCCTCTCCCTGTTCGGAGGCACGGGCAGAGGCAGAAGCGTGGTGCAGCCTCAAAGCGATCAGGCAAGAGCGAGGTCTGCCTTGCTCTGGGCTGAATGGCGCTATTTTTAACTTTGTCCTGCCTCTCCACTTCTCCGTCAAGCGCTTAACCCTTTCTGTCCCCAGTTGGGCCAGGTGGGTGTGTCCTTCAGCTGACCTTCAGGCGGGGAAGGGCTGGCCGGAAGGCAGACCAGTGGCGGGGGCAGTCGAGAGGACACAGGGCTCCTTGAGGGAGTGCGGAGTCCCTGACGCCTCTTGGCAGCAGGCCGAACCCCCACCGTGCAGGGCCTTCCCAGCAGGGCAGGCGCCAGGTGGCAGGGGGCATCCAGGGAGGCCTCTGCCCCGTCGTGCCTGCCCAGCGGCCCACAAGGCCCTTCCCAGTGGGCTGGGACAAATAAGCCTCCTGGGCTGGGTGAAGCCTCATCTGCCCAAAGGGGGCAGCTGGGACTGACTTTGTCTCCGGACATGTTTTGGGCAGTTCAGGCAAAAGGAAACACGTTATTTGTTTTTTTGAGTTGGAGTCTCACTGTGTTGCCCAGGCTGCAGTGCAGTGGCATGATCACGGCCCCTGCAGCCTTGACCTGCTGGGCTCGGGCGATCCTTCCACCTCAGCCTTCCAAGTAGCTGGAACCATAGGCATGTGTCACCACACCGGCTAATTTTTTGACTTATTGTAGAGACACGGTCTCGCTAAGTTGCCCAGGCTGGTCTTGAACCCACAGGCTCAGGCAATCCTCTCACCTCAGCCTCCCAAAGTGCTGGGATTACAGGCTTGAGCCACTGCACCCAGCCACATTTTTAAACTTTCTAGTGGTCTCATTTAAATAGAGAAAAGGTAAAGATGATATATTTTATTAAATCCAATATATCAAAAATATTCTCTCATCAACATGTAAGTGACATAAAATAATCACTGAGATACTACTTTTTTTCTTTTTGGTCACAAGTTTGAAATCAGGGATGCATTTTGCATGTAGAGCCTATCTCAGCTGGACTTAACACCATCTCAAACTCAAGTGGCTGTAACTGGTGCTATTAAGCAGCCATCTTGAAGCCCAAGAAGCTTTGAGAGAAGGCCGGGCCAGAAGAGGGACAGGCAGCCCAAAGACTTGGGTCAGAACAGGGGTCACTGCCTCACTATGGGACTGTGTGTCCAGTCCTTTCTAGAGGCGAGAGACCAGGGATCTTAGTCTCAAGTGAGAGACCCAGATTGGCCTTGCCAGGGGCTCCAGCCCCAGGAACGTGCTGTAGGTAAAATTTCCAGAAGGTCAGCGGGAGCCAGAAGCAGGCACAGCCTCAGCTCAGTGCTGGGGGCCCCTGAGACCTCCCACCTGCCTGGGCTCTGCAGGCCTCCGCATGTTGAAGCAAAGGGGGAGGCAGACGCCTGTCGGTGCGGGGACCCGGTCATGGCCATTGCGTCCTCTGAGGGGCCTACGCTGTTGCAACCTGAGGCCGAAGCCGGCGACGGCTCCCGAAATGGGCCCTACGTGCAGCCGTGTCCTCGGGAGGGCTGTGGCCTCCCGAGGCTCTGGCTGAGCCCTCGCGAGGGGGACGGGGGTACGATGCTACACCCGGGTCAGTTCTGGGGATGGAGGGCCACCCGCTCCCCAGATGCCGAAGAGCACCCCAAACGCCAGGGAGCCCAGGGCTTTCAAAGCATGGAGAGCCGCGGGGGGGCCCTGGCAGATGCTTGGCTGTCCTTTGCTTTTGCACAGAGCTACTGGCCACAGATGGACGCCAAGATTGACCCACCCCCCGTGAGGGGACAGGACAGTTAACGCCCTCACAGGCTTGAGTCGCCCACGGGCAGCCCAGCCTGCAGTCCGTCCGGGCCCCGAAGGGTTAACCGCTGCCCCCTCACCCCCCACCGGCCCTCGTGCCAGCCCTGGCCACGCGAACCCCTGCCCACCTGGCAGCCTCCAGGCGTCCTGACAAGTGTCCACCCGCCTGCCAGTCTCCACTCTCCCGAACGCCGTCTGTTCCTGGCTGGCCACGGGGGTGACCACTTGGCCTTAAAAATAGCCACGCGTCTGCCCTTCCTCCAGCCTCACCCCAGCAGCCTCTTTCACGAGGAGCCTGGTCCCAGCGGCCTCTGAAAACGAGGCGTTGCCATCCTTCGAGAGGCCAGCGTGGGGAATGTGTCCCACATCTCAGGAGTCCGTCCCAGGAAACCCCGTGGCAGCCCCACCTGTCAATTCTCTAACCCGGGGTCGCTCCTGGAGGGCTTCAGTGCAGGGGTGCGGCGGCGGGGCAGGGCTGCTCTTGGGCGAAAGGGATGCCCGGGGCGGCTCAAATGGGTGTCACGACACAGCCAGGGCCTTGGGCCTCCCGCCTCTGGCAAGCATCGTGGCTGTCAGCCCCGCAGTGCAGGGCTCACCATCCTCCCTGCCGACGACTCGTCTGCCATCCCCAGAGCCCGCCCACCCCATCCCTTCTCACCGGACAGCCTCTCCCCTCCTCCCCCTCATGCGCCCACTCCCACTTGCACTCTGGCCACGTTCCAGCCACCTCAGGCTCCTCCCATCATGAACCAACCCTCCCCCACGCTTGACTCCTCCCAGCAACCTAAGGCCCTCTCATCCTTAAAGAAACAAAAGCGGTGGGTGTGGTGGCTCTCGCCTGTCATCCCAGCACTTTGGGAGGCTGAGGTGAGTGGATTGCCTGAGCCCAGCAGGTCGAGGCTGCAGTGGCTGTGAGCATTCCACTGCACTCCAGCCTGGGCAACAGAGTGTGACTCCAACTCAAAAGAAATAAAAATAAACCCGGCTCGGTGCCTCAGCCTGTAATCCCGCGCCTTTGGGAGGCTGAGGTGAGTGGATTGCCTGAGCCCATGGGTTCGAGACTCGCCTGGGGACCTTGGCAAGACCTCATCTCTACATAAATCAAAAATTAGCCTGGCGTGGTAGCGCACACCTGTAGTTCCAGCTACTTGGAAGGCTGAGGCGGAAAGATCACCGGAGTCCAGCAGGTCGAGGCTGCGGTGGCCAGGAGCAGCCACTGCGCTCCAGTCTGGGCGACAGAGTGAGACTCCAACTCAAAAAAATAAAATAAAATAAACAAAAATAAAATTTTTGGCTGAGTACAGTGGCTCACACCAATAATCCCAGCACTTTGGGAGGCCAAGGTGAGAGGATCACCTGAGCTCAAGGGTTTAAGACCAGCCTGGGCAACTTGGTGGGTCCTTATCTCTACAATAAATCAAAAAATTAGCCGAGCATGGTGGCACATGCTTGTAGTTCCAGCTACTTGGAAGGCTGGGGTGGAAGGATCACCTGAGCTCAGCAGGTCAAGGCTGTGGTGGCCGTGAGTGTGTCACTGCACTCTATCCTGTGAGACTGACTTAATAAAAAAAGAAAAAAAATGAGAATGGGCACTTGGGAGACTGAGGTAGACTTCATAGACACTGCACACTCATGGCTGCAGCCTTCTGAAGCTCTGGGATTACAGGCATGCACACCACACTCAGCACGACTGTAGACGTCATAAACTGCACACTTGGGCTGTATTTACTTTAGCGTTTTTTCTTCAATAATACCCTTAGCTTACATAGCATTTTTACTTTTCGAACTTTGGGGCCTATTTCTATTTTAAAATTTTGTTTCCTTTTTACTTTTTGAAGTTTGGGTGAAAAACCAAGGCTGGGTGTGGCGGTGATTCATACTTGTAAACCCAGCACTTTGGGGGGGGGCTGAGGTAGGAGGATCGTTTGAGGCCAGCACAACAGGCCTGGGCAACATAGCCAGACCCTATCTCTACAAAAAAAAAAAAGAATTAGCTGAGCATTGTGGCGTGCGCCTGTAGTCCCAGCTACTTGGGAGGCTGAAGCAGGAGGATCACTGAATGGATTGTGCCATTGCACTTTAAGATGATGTCGCAAAACAAGAACTAGGGCAAACACACACATTAGTAAGCCTAGGGCTACCCAGGGTCAGGACCACCAATATCACTGTCTTCCACCTCCACATCTTGTCCCGCTGGAAGGTCTTCAGAGGCAGTAATGTGCTTGGAGCTGTCATCTATGATGACCATTATACCTCCTGAAGGACCTGCCTGAGGCTGTTCTCTGGTTAACTTTTTTTTTTTATTCAGAGTCTCACTCCGTCACCCAGGCTGAAGTGCAATGGCATTCTCACGGCCACTGTAGCCTTGACCTGCTGGGTTCAGGTGATCCTTCTGCCTCAGTCTTCCAAGAGGCTGGAACCACATGCCATCATGCCCAGCTAACTTTTTTTTCTTCTATTGTAGAGACGAGGTCTCCTCATGTTGCCCAGGCTGGTCTGGAACTCCTGAGCTCAGGCAGTTCTCTCACTTCCACCTCCCAAAGTGTTGAGATGACAGGTGTGAGCCCCCGCGCCCGGCCTTGCACTGTTATTTTTACTGTACCTCTCTGTTTAGACACACACATGCTCACCATTGTGCACAATGGCCTACAGTATCCAGTTCAGTCGTGTCTGACATGTTTGTAGCCAGAAGCAGTCGGGCGGCCACATAGCCTCGGTGTGCAGTGGGCCACACCGTTCAGGCGGTGTGAGTTCACTCCACGATGTTCACACAGCGAAATCGCCTAATGTTAAGCTTGCATGGCTGTGAAAGAGAAGTCCCCGCCCCCGACTTGTCTCTTCTAGGTCACCCCCTCCCCCAAGAGCAGACCACTGGAACTAAACAGCATCATTACACACTGGTCTATAATTGGGCTGGTCCACACCCTTGTCGATGTTTCCAGTCTTGATAGTTTCCCCATCTGAGTGTGAAGTTCATAACCCCTGGATAACCTGCACTTATTGTTTCCGGGTCTGAGGGCACCTGGTCCTGCTGCAGATCACTCTGCAGTCAGAGGTGAGGCTGTCGCTTCTCTGAATGGCAGCTGGGCACAGGATCTGACATCGTCTCTGCCTGTTGGGCAGAGGCCACAGCTGCAATGTGCTTCCAGAAAAATGGGCCAGGCCAGGGGAGCTCCCTGTCAGTGCTTTTCAGTGTTCCCGGCACAGAGATAAAATTACACTTTCACAGGCGCACGCACGCACTAAAAATAAAAATGTTAAAAAGCACCTAGTTCCGTATCATCTTCCCCCACGGTCAGGTCCCATCCGGGTCACTGGCCATGCACTGAAATCAGTGATGAGCCGTGGCTGGCTCTGCCTCGCCTGGAGTCTAGGCTGTCAGCCTCGCCAGCCTCTGTGACGGCCCCAGAGAGCCGAGTCGACAGGGACCCCGTGGAGACCAGCCTCCGGTAAGGAGGAAGCGGCAGCCTCTCCTCCAGGCATCACTGGGGCTTTCTTGGGTTCCCAGTCGCAGCTCTGAGTCGAGCTGAGACAGACACGTGTGGCGAGGACACTGCAAGGAAACACGTGCCCATTTCCTGGGGATCAAGGGAACAGGAGAGGCACGCACGCAACAAAGGATGTTTGTCACCATGCCAGCATCTCCGTCTCCTCGTGTTTCCCATCCTGGGTTGCTTCCCATTTCTAATTTCCTCAAAGATGTCACTTACGCAGGGTGAGAGGCGTCTAAGTCCTGACAATGACTCCCACAGACTGGGGGGTGAGGCTTCAACTGGGGCATCGTCAGTTGTAAGCCCCATTCTGTCGCCCAGACTGGAGCGCAGTGGCCGCTCCCAGCACCGCAGCCTCGACCCGGTGGGCTCCAGCGATCCTTCCGCCTCAGCCTTCCAAGTAGCTGGAACTACAGGTGCGCGCTGCCATGCCCAGCTGATTTTTGATTTATTGTAGAGATAAGGTCTCACCAAGTTGCCCAGGTGGGTCTCAAACCTGCGGGCTCAGGCAATCCACTCACCTCAGCCTCCCAAGGCGCGGGATTACAGGCTGAGCCACCGAGCCCGGCTGTGTGTGTGTTTTTTTTTTTTTTTGAGTTGGAGTTTCACTCGGTCGCCCAGACTGGA
>NW_007052101.1:38291-45062 GCF_000164805.1 Carlito syrichta | reverse complement strand
TTGTGTTTTTTAAGTTGGAGTCTCACTCTGTCACCCAGGCTGGAGTGCAGTGGCACACTCATGACCACCCCAGTGTCGATCTGCTGGGCTCAGGCAATCCTTCCATCTCAGCCTTCCAAATAGTTGGAACTATAGGCGTGTGCCATCATGCTCAGCGAATTTTTGTTTTATTGTAGAGATGAAGTCTCACCAAGTTGCCCAGGCTGGCTGGTCTCGAACTTGCAGGCTCAGTCCATCCACTCACCTCAGCCTCCCAAAGTGCTGGGATTACAGGCTGAGCCACCGAGCCCGATCACTCTTTCGTGGTTTTGAAGACACGTCTGGTCAGGGACGGCATCCTCTCCCCAGCACCCCTGCCCTGTCCTCAGAATCATGGACAACCAGGAGCGGTGGCTCACGTCTGTCATCCCACCACTTTGGGAGGCTGAGGCGAAAGGACTGCCTGAGCCCACGGGTTCAAGACTAGCCTGGGCAGCATAGCGAGACCTCGTCTCTACAATAACATCAAAAAGTTAGCTGGACGTGATGGCACGTGCCTATAGTTCCAGCTACTTGGAAGGCTGAGATGGAAGGATTGCCTGAGCCCAGCAGGTGGAGGCTGTGGTGGCCATGAGTGTGCCCCTGCACTCCAGCCTGGGTGAAACAGTGAGACTCTGACCCAAAAAAAAAAAAAGAATTATGAACAATTTTTTGGCTAAACTCAGTGGAGCCTCCACAGCCTCCCCGCCCTCCCAGGTGGCGGTGGCCTTGCTGATGGGCTGGTGGAGCAAGCCCAAAGTCTTCCCAGAGGATGTCGTTCAAGCCCCCTTTCCCCTTTTATACTGGCCCACATTTTCAAAAATTGTATTTTAGGATGAGTGGTTTTCTTTTTCTTTTGAGTCGGAGTCTCACTCTGTGCCCAGGCTGGAGTGCAATGGCATGCTCAGTCACTGCCGCCTCGACCTGCTGGCTCACGTGATCTTTCCACTTCAGCCTTCCAAGTAACTGGAGCTACAGGTGCACACCACCATGCCCAGCTAATTTTTTCATGTATTGTAGAGACAAGGTCTCTCCAACTTGCCCAGGCAGTTCTTGAATCCATGGGCTCAGGCAACCTTCTCCCCTCAGCCTCCCAAAGTGCTGAAATGACAGGCATCAGCCACCATGCCCAGCCTAAGATGAGTGGTTTTCTTTCCTTTTAATTTTAAAGATTTGGGGTACAATCCACAGTTAGGTATACAAATGTTCATTATGCAGGTACCCTTGTTGATGAGGTGTGCCCAGCACCTCCCCCAGAAGATTCCCACTACTGACAATACCGCCCCTGCAGACAAGTGTTTTTTTTTTGAGTTGGAGTCTCACTCTGTCACCCAGACTGGCGTGCAGTGGCCACTCCAGCCACTGCAGTGGCCACTCCAGCCACTGCAGTGGCACTCCAGCCACTGCAGCCTCAACCTGCTGGGCTCTGGCGATCCTTCCACCTCAGCCTTCCAAGTAGCTGGAACTATAGGCATGTGCTAACACGCCTGGCTAATTTTTGATTTATTGTAGAGATGATGTCTCGCCAAGTTGCCCACGTGGGTCTCGAACCCGCGGGCTCAAGCAATCCACTCACCTCAGCCTTTCAAAGCGCTAGGGTTACAGGCTGAGCCACCGAGCCCGGCTAACAAGTGGTTTTCAAACTAGCATCACCTAGAGAGACTTTGGGAGTGATGCAACTCTTCTGCATCTTCTGTGTATGTGCATGTGTAACAACACACTATAGTTGACTTTTACTGTATGCCATTTATTCCTTAATACAAGGGTTTTTTTTCCTTCTAAGAATCACCCAGAGGTTCTGATTATGAGGTCTGAGATGGGTCTAAGGAACCTGTATTTTATTTTATTTTAGTTTTTTTTTTTGTTGTTTTCAGGGAGAACCTTTTAGTTTTTTGAGTTGGAGTCTCAGTCACCCAGGCTGGAGTGCAGTGGCACACTGCTCACGGTCACCGCAGCCTCAACCTGCTGGGCTCAGGTGATCTTGCTACCTCAGCATTCCAAGTAGCTGGAACTACAGGCGTGCACTACCACGCCCAGCTTATTTTTTATTTTTTATTTTTATTTTTTTTGAGTTGGAGTCTCACTCTGTCGCCCAGGCTGGAGTGCAGTGACACACTCATAGCCACTCCAACATCGACCTGCTGGGCTCCCATGATCCTTCCGCCTAGCCTTCCAAGTAGCTGGAACTACAGGCACCCACTACCACGCCTTGCTAATTTTTGATTTATTGTAGAGATGAGGGCTCGCAAAGTTGCCCAGGTTGGCCTCGAACCCGGGGGCTCAGGCAATCCACTTGCCTCGGCCTCCCAAAGTGCTGGGATTACAGGCTGAGCCACCGAGCCCGGCCACACTTATTTTTGATTTATTGTACAGATGAGGTCTCACCAAATTGCCCAGGCTAATCTTGAACCCCTGAGCTCAGGCAGTCCTCTTGCTTCAGTCTCCCAAAGTGCTGGGATTCCTGTGCCTGGCCAGGAACCTGTATTTTAAAGGCATTCACTTCCAGTGGCTTCTTACACAGGTGGGCCAATGTTTACATTTTGAAAAAACAGGTTGGGTGTGGTGGTTCACATCTGTCATCCCAGCACTTTGGGAGCCAGAGGCCAGAGGACTGCCTGAGTCTGGGATTCAAGACCAGCCTGGGCAACTTGGTGAGACCTCATCTCTACAATAAATCAAAAAATCAGCCAGGTGTGGTAGCGCGCGCCTGTAATTCCAGCCACTCGGAATGCTGAAGCGGAAGGATCGCCAGAGCCCAGCAGGTTGAGGCTGTGGTGGCCGGGAGCGGCCGCTGCACTCCAGTCTGGGTGACAGAGTGAGACTCCAACTCAAAAAAAAGAAAAAAAAATTAGCTGGGCATGGTGTCGCACACCTGTAGTTTCAGTTACTCAGGAGGCTGAGGTGGAAGGATCACCTAAGCCCAGCAGGTAAAGGCTGTGGTGGCTGTGAGCATGCTACTGCACTCCAGCCTGGGAGAGAGTGAGATTCCCACTCAAAAAAAAAACACAAAAAAAAACCCAGAAAGGCAAAGAAAACACTCACATGAGGTGTGCCCAGCAAAGCCACCCCCAACCCCTCACTGAGTCTTGCTCATACCTGCTTCTGGGCCCTCTTCCTGGAGAAGAGAGGAGGGATGATGGGTCCTGCAGAGCTCAAGGCTTTCTCACCTCTGTATTGTTTTTTGTTTGAAATGGGGGGAGGGAATGGAGGAAGAGCCCCCTCTGTTTCCTTCATGGCCCCCTGCAGCCTGCTTCCCAGTGAGATGCCCCCCCCCCAGTGGGGTCAGCCCTGAAAGTAAGGGCTATTAACCTAAGCCCCTGAAATCTATTTAGAAATTTTTCTAATCTAATTAGAGTTTTAAAGCTCTGTGTAGCAAAGAAAACACTGAACTTCGATGTCAGTACCTTTACCCCTTTATCAGATACCAGTCTCTTTTCTGATGGCGAAGCTGCCCAAGAATCCTCTCTCGAAACTACCAGAATCGGAATGGCTTAACTGCTCCGACAGCATCCGAATGGCTCACAAATTCATTGCCAAATATGGCTGGCTGACCAGTGTACAGTCTGTGCCGCTGAAGGGCTCCCTTCTCACGTACTGCCAGCCAGCATTCCCATGTCTGGGGGGCTGTGCCCCACCCCCTTCTCAGGAGCTGGACTGGGTGTCCCAAGGTGCTGCTGTCCCTTGTAGAAGGCCTTCCTCTGGGAAAGGTCTCAAGAGCCACAGGTAGCCAAGGTTGTTCCCAGCCCCCAACCTGGTCCCAGCCCCCACCTGCCTCCCCAGACCGCGACGCCTCAGGCGTGCCCAGCCATTTAGCCACAGTGGCCCCAGTCCTGCAAGAGCTCCAACCCAACTGACAAAGGGCATTTCTCAAAAGTTCAGTCTCAGACCCGCCTGGGCAACTTGGCGAGACCTCATCTCTACAATAAAGCAAAAATTAGCCGGGTGTGGTAGCGCGCGCCTGTAGTTCCAGCTATTGGAAGGCTGAGGCGGAAGGATCGCCAGAGCCCAGCAAGTCGAGGCTGCGGTGGCCAGGAGCGGCCACTGCACTCCATTCTGGGTGACAGAGTGAGACTTCAACTCAAAAAATAAATAAATACATAAATAAAATAAAAGTTCAGTCTCCATAGAGCCTCAGAAATTGCCACTGAAGACTGTATTTCAAGTCTTCGTGGGGGACATTTGGGAAAGTGTCCTATGAGCAAGAATGGCATCTCAGATGAACCCCACTAGCTGCAACACTGCCACTGCGCAAAGCTTTCAGCAGGGCTTCTCTTGAGGCCAAGCCTTGAGCCGGAAAACCCTCTGCTCATGTGTTCCCACCAAGATCAACTTACAGGGGATGCATGAGGAAGAGATTTTCACATCAGGCTTTCTGTATAAGCCATTAAGCCCTTGGGTATTGTTGCATACTAAGGCCAGGGTACGGTCCTCAGTGACATTTCCTGGCAGCTCAGCAGGGTTCTTTCCAGTAGGGCTCCAGTTTTGGGAAAGGAAAGGAGGCACAGACCACAAGCGAATCTTCTAAACTGTATTTGGAACTGACAAAAGCTTCTTAGAGACAGAGCTCTGAGCACAGAGTCTGTCTCGACCACGAAAGTTTTACATGAACTGTACAGAACAGTCAGCACAAGTGATCTTTGGCACTAGAACAGGCAATCCCTTAGCTGGTCATACAAAATCCAAACTGCACACCACATGACATTAGATTGCTGGTCAACAGTTGAATTTTACATTGAAATTATTCTTAAGAGTTGGAGGTCCTAGCTAAGTTTTTCAGTTTCAATGTGGTAACCATATCATACATATAACATTTAGTGCCTGAGGTAGAAACTTCTGTAAGAGATTTTTTAAAAACCACACAATTGAGAGAGTACAATACAGAAATCCATTTAAACTCTGGGATGCACACAGCCAAATATCCTTGCCTGTTTCAAAAAGCCACCCCTTATTTCTTTTATCTCTGTAGAGATTCTGCACTGGTCTAGAACTTTTTAATCCGAACATCTCGATTTTGGAAAACTATGAATTGCTTCTTTTAAAAGTATGATTATTGACTGGGCATGGTGAGAGGATTGCCTGAGCCCAAGAGTTCAAGACCAGCCTGGGCAACATGGTGAGACCTCGTCTCCACAATAAATCAAAAAATTAGCTGGGTGGTGGCACACGCCTCTAGTTCCAGCTACTTGGAAGGCTGAGGCAGAAGGAGCACCTAAGCCCAGCAGGTCGAGGCTGCCGTGGCCATGAGCGCCCACAGCCTGGGCGACAGAGTGAGACTCTGACTCAAAAAAGAAAAAAGGAAAAAAAGTATGATTATTAATTTGGAATGTGCATGAATCAAACCCACTAATATTATTAAAAACAACAGGACTACATAGAACAACAGCAAATAAAAACTTTTCAGCTCTCCATGATGTATAGCAGCGTAAGTAAAAAGAACAATTCAACCTGTTGGCCTCAATATTAGACGGTGACTGTGAATTATTACAGATTTATAATATACAGGGGTGCTGACATTTTATTTCCAAACTGCACTGATGGGTAGGTGCAGGGAGACTTATTTTCAGGTGGAAGGAAACTTCATGAGACTACATGATCTTATAAAGATAAAATTCATATTCTAATATCTGGAAACTCCCAATCAAAACAGCCAGGAAAGCAACTGTTGTGTATCTTTGGCTTCAGGTATGTTCTTTACAGCCTGGAAAGATCTTTGATTTATAAAAAGGCATTTCTTGAAGTAGGTTCAAGTATAACAGAATTGCCTTTTACAGAAAGATGGCTGGCCAAACATTTATAATCAACTATAGATGTTATTTTGAGGAGTGGACAGTCTCTTTAGTGAGGTGGGAGGCATGGCCATCTAGAAGTTGAACGACTAAATCACCAGTGTGACTCCTAAGAACACCCACCAGGCATGATGGCTCACACTTGTAATCCCAGCACTCTGGGAGGCTGAGACGAGAGGACTGCCTGAGTCCAGAGATTCCAGACCACCCCGGGCAACTTGGCGAGACCTCATCTCTACAATAAACCAAAAAACTAGCTGGGTGTGGTGACATGCACCTGGGGTTCTGGCTACTTGGAAGGCTGAGGTGGAAGGATCGCCTGAGACCAGCAGGTGGAGACGCAGTAGCAGCGAACATGCCACTGCAGTCTAACCTGGGCACTGGAGTGAGACTCCTACTCAGAAAAACAAAAAAAAAGAAGAACATCCAAGTCCCTTCTTGGTACACACGGCTCGAGTGCGCAGCTGTCCCTGATGTCATGTGAAGAGCACCAAGCCACATCTCACCACCTGACATCACAGAGCTCAGCTTTTTTTTAAAGGCCAAGCTCAGACAAGTGACCTATCACAATAGGTCCCTTAATATCTTTTACCAGAGGCTCTTTCTAACTCCTACCTAACACTTCTGAGAGGTTAAGAGGCTCCTGAGACCCAGGAAGGTAGAGGGATCTGCCTAACTCCATGCCACAAGATGAGTTAAGGTAGCTCATTCTTTGTTTCCCTCTTAAAAATCTCAGTGCCAGCTAGGCTCGGTGGCTCAGCCTGTAATCCCGCACTTTGGGAGGCTGAGGTGAGTGGATTGCTTGAGCCCGCGGGTTCAAGACCCGCCTGGGCAACTTGGCGAGACCTCACCTCTACAATAAATCAAAAAATTAGCCAGGCGTGGTGGCATGCGCCTGTAGTTCCGGCTACTTGGAAGGCTGAGGCAGAAGGATCACCGGAGCCCAGCAGGTCGAGGCTGCGGTGGC
>NW_007052101.1:37757-38040 GCF_000164805.1 Carlito syrichta | reverse complement strand
ATTTTTGATTTATTGTAGAGGTGAGGTCTCGCCAAGTTGCCCAGGCAGGTCTCGAACCTGTGGGCTCAGGCAATCCACTCACCTCAGCCTCCCAGATTTTAACAATGATCACCATAGCTGAATGAATCTGACAGTGTGATGTGGAACCACAACACTGACTGTATCCTGACTAACAAGGGAAGGACCAAGCATTTGACTTCTGTTCAGAAGAGAAGCAAATGTTGTGAAAGAGCATGCCTAAATGGCAATGATAGGCTTTTTTTTTTTTTTTTTTGAGTTGGAT
>NW_007052101.1:33006-37737 GCF_000164805.1 Carlito syrichta | reverse complement strand
CCCAGACTGGAGTGCAGTGGCCGCTTCCGGCCACCGCAGCCTCAACCTGCTGGGCTCCGACGATCCTTCCGCCTCAGCCTCCCAAGTAGACGGAACTACAGGCATGCGCTACCATGCCTGGCTGATTTTTTTGATTTATTGTAGAGATGAGGTCTCACTGCCCAGGTGGGTCTCGAACCCGCGGGCTCAGGTAATCCACTCACCTCAGCCTCCCAAAGGCGCGGGATTACAGGCTGAGCCACCGAGCCCGCCTGGCAATGATAGGCTTTTTAACAGATACCTGGATGCTCCAGACCCAAAAGTTTTACAGAGTCAACACAGACCCAATCAATGGGTTAAGCTAGACATTGACAGGGTCGTTTTCTCAATGTAAGTTCACAACATGTCACTGGGGAAATAGCTTTGGCAAACTCATACAGTCCAAAGGCTGAAAGCAACCCGCTCAGAAGGCAGTGAGCGCCAGGAAATTCTTGTCATAATTAAAACTTTAGCAAGAGAATAAAAATAGACTTTAAAAGTGTGTGCGTGTGGGGAGGTGACAGAAATTTTTCTATGTACTTTAAGAAGTTGACGAGTTATCCAGACACGAAAGATAACATTCTCCACAGAGCAAGCCAAGATGAAGCACCAGGGGCTGTTTGTGGAGACCCTGTGGGATCATGCAGATGCTTCCGGCACTAGACGTCCTTGCCCAGACCCCCCTGGCATTTCTGCCTGACTCCTTCCCTCCCCAGCACTCTCGAGTCCCCAACCTTTCTGCTAGCAAAGCCACTGTCCTCCCCCAGGCTCTGAATAGACGGAAGCGAATGTGTATGCATTTTCTGTCCTTCAATTACAAAATCTGCTTAAAGCTTCAGCGACATGAGAATGAATAGAAAGTTCTTCATCTTAGCTAGGCTTAGGTGTTTACAATCTTGCCTGTTTTTGGAATTCTATGAACTTCCTTATTAAACATTTGGTTTGAAGGAGATTGTGCATATCTATTGATTATCCATGATACATTCACATATCATTTTCTGAAATTTCTCCTTTAGTTTCACCTGTGTACAATTTTTGCTTAAGATGTTTAAAGATGCCAAAGAGTTTCTCTAGGCTAAAATTTAAAGGTTAAAAAAAAATCAAAATAAAAGCAAACGAATGGCTAGAAGATAAGGCTACATTTTCTTCTTTCTTTTTTTTCAAGAGACAGGGCCTCACTCTTATTGCCCAGGCTAGAGTACACTGGCACAATCATAGCTCACTGTAGCCGCGACCTCCCAGGCTCAAGTAAAACCTCCCACCTTGGCCTCCCAAGGTGCTGGGATTACAAGTATGCACCATCACAACTAGCTAACTTTTAAATCTTTTGTAGAGATGGGGGTCTCATTATGTTGCCCAGGCTGATCTCAAACTCCTGGCCTCAAGTGATCCTACTGCCTCGGCTTCCCAAAGTCCTGCTGTAAATTTTCTACTGAGTTTCTTTTGGGGGGGGTATGGGTGGGATGAAAAGAATGCAATGGAGAAACAACTAAAAAACCTGCACAGAGCATGCTGTTCTACAATTTTTCTAAATCATGGAGACTTGGCATTTTAAAATTAAGACATAAAAAAAAAATACTTGTAGAATTCCAGAATTAGAGATGGCTTGCAATAGCTGTTAGAAAAGAATGAGACGGCTGGGCTCAGTGGTTCAGCCTGTAATCCCAGCACTTTGGGGGGCTGAGGCAAGTGGATTGCCTGAGCCTGTGGGCTCAAGACCAGCTCGGACAACTTGGTGAGACCTCGTCTCTACAACAAATAAAAAAAATTAGCTGGGTGTGGTAGCACGTGGAAGGATCGCTAGAGCCCAGCAGGTCGACGCTGGGGTGACTGTGAGTGTGCCACTGCACTCCAGCCTGGGTGACAGAGTAAGGAGACTCCAACTCAAAAAAAAAAAAAAGAATGAGATGCTCCCTCGTGGAGCAAAGGCCCCTTAAGCCTCTACCAAACTTTTACTCAGAAGCTCATAAAATTGAAGACAAACAATGTGAACATGATTAGAGGGCAAAGCTCTCCAACATAAGGTGAAAATGGCAACGAAACACTGCAGATTACAATGTGATAAACATTAATGCCTGTCATTGACAAATACATATGCCTACGGGGGGAGAGGCTGCCTTCTCTCTGGGTCTATTTACAGACAGAAGCCCAGGCCAGAATGATCTTTCAGGCAGAAACCTACATTGGCAGAAGGAGGCAAAACATAAAAATTCCAGGGTAAATTATGAAAGATAAGAACTTTGATTTCAGGTCTTCTCCATTTGCAATACAAGTAACTCTGAGTATTCTCAGTCTACAAGGGAATTTTTACCTCTCTAACGTTAACAAATAAAATATCCATCACTGGCTTCTTAAGAAACCAGAGAGAGGCAGGTTTCTGGAGAAGCTTAAGGCAAATCGAACAGGTTCACAACTAAATGTCCTTCAGGGCTCACTTTCCAAGCTTGGCTTTGCTTCCTCAGAGAAACAGCTGAGCACCAAACTCTACCAGTTCTCACACTGCCATCTGATTGGGGACACCTCTGTGTACTAGTCTTGACAGAACTTAAATTATATACAAACCAAAGCATAAATGGCAATGCTTGATATTTAAAGGGGTCCTGCAGTGAGTCATTCACCTCCTTGAAAAAATATGAACAGGTTTCAAAAACTGGCTACAAATCTTGTCACATGAGAGATTCAAAGATTTCTCGTGTATAAGAGATTTCAACCTCTTTCTACTGTGGACTGTCTTTCCAAGGCTGAACACTGACACCTCTGCCCACTTTCCTTATATATCTGAAATCTGTCCTGCGATGAGAGGCACTTTTATT
Organism: Carlito syrichta; assembly: GCF_000164805.1. Classification (NCBI taxonomy): domain Eukaryota; kingdom Metazoa; phylum Chordata; class Mammalia; order Primates; family Tarsiidae; genus Carlito; species Carlito syrichta. The sequence goes on along the minus strand of NW_007052101.1, from coordinate 34,906 downwards.
AGGTGTAGCATCTATTAAAATTTTAAAATCATGGTAGAATTTGCTAAACAAAGTAACAACACTAGCCTAACAGTCATTACTTATGAGGAAGTTTTTCCTTTAATATAAAAGTATAACTACAGCAGTTCAATGTACAAATGCAAAAAAAGTTCTCATACTAAAAAAGTACCATAATACTGTACATACAAAAACTGTTCAACAAGAATGATTTAAATATATTTGTTCTTCTCCAGATCTGGAAGACTCAAAAGGAAAGTTCTGCGACCATATTACTGCTGAGAACACGTGCCCAGGAACACTGTGTGTCCCCGGCTCCTCAGCCCAGCCCCACCCTCAGCGTCCCCTGAGCTTGGCTCCTCAGCCCACAGCATCCCTGAAGATAACTAGAGCCAAATGTTTACTCAATGGAAGTCATTATTCAGTGAGCTGCTGCTTACCATAAACTATGAAGAGCGAAAGTTTTACGCCCGCCAAGATCAGATCCAGACGGAGGTCTTCCCGTCCCCTGACTTGCTGCTAGCACTGCTCTTGTTGGACCCGGCCTTGGACCCCACCTTGGCCTTCTTTTCCCGGGGACCCTGGGGGTTGTTTTGGTGACTGTAGGCCTGAATCACGAGATCCAGGCGCTCCTGAGCCATCCTGATCTCGCGCTGCAACGTCTCGAGGTCGGCAGGGAGGCTCTCTTCATGGCTGCCGTACTGCTGCTCCTGGGCGCTGTTGGCCTTGTTTTGCTTGTAGGCGATTTTCGCATTGGACAATTCCGTGTACTGGATTTGATCTGGTTTGACAGCAATGTTATAGCCAGGGGGAGCAGATGGTGTATTCCAAGTGAAGGGGTAACTGTAAGCACCCGGATCCTCAAGTTCCCTTCTCTTAGTGTTTAGTGAGTCCCGAATAGTCCCAAACCCCAAGTGGAGCATCTCCCAGACATTGAGCAGAAGGCAAAGGCCTGTGACGCCATACATAATCAGCAGGAAGATGGTCTTCTCTGTGGGTCTGGAAATGAAGCAGTCGATCTTGTGCGGGCACGGAAGTCGGCTGCACACGTAGAACGGGTGGACTTGAAAGCCATACAGAAAGTACTGTCCCACCAGGAAGCCCACCTCAAACACAGTCCTGGCCAGCAGCTGCAGCACGTAGATCTTCATGAGCCCATCCTCCCGGATGCGCCGCCGGCCGTCATGCTTGGGCTTAGGCTGGCTCTGCTCTTTGGGCTCCTTTTCGCTCTCCAACTCCATTTCTGGATACATCATGGGGTCCTCTTCGTGGTCCTCCTCGGTTTCCTCCAGAGCACGGTGCTGTTTCCAACGCATGGCATAAGGCTTGCTGCGTGCTGCCTTCTTGTCTGCCTCACCATGCTCCATTTTGGCAATCTTGTGGATGGCGTAACCCAGGTACATCACGGAGGGGGTGGCCACCAGGATGATCTGGAACACCCAGAAGCGCACATGGGAGAGGGGAGCGAAGGCATCGTAGCAGACATTCTCGCAGCCCGGCTGCTCTGTGTTGCACACAAATTTGCTCTGCTCGTCGTAGTAGATGGACTCCCCCCCTACGGCCGTGAGGACGATCCGGAAGACGATCAGCACTGTGAGCCAGATCTTCCCCACAAATGTGGAGTGGTTGTGAATCTCCTCCAGCAGGCGCGTGAGGAAGCTCCAGCTCATGGTGCCGGAATGGGTCAGCCCTGCTCAAAGCGGGAGAATGACAGAGATCGACACAGAGATGGACACATATAAAAAGCTGGACAACTAAAATATTTTTATTGGCCGGACTCGGTGGCTCAGCCTGTAATCCCAGCACTTTGGGAGGCCGAGGTGAGTGGACTGCCTGAGTCCGAGGGTTTGAGACCTGTCTGGGCAACTTGGTGAGACCTCATCTCTACAATAAATCAAAAATT
>NW_007052101.1:27613-32725 GCF_000164805.1 Carlito syrichta | reverse complement strand
TTTTTTTTTTTTTTTAGTTGGAGTCTTACTCTGTCACCCAGGCTGAAGTGCAGTGGCACGCTGATGACCACCACACCCTCAACCTGCTGGACTCAGGCAATCCTTCCACGTCAGCCTTCCAAGTAGTCAGAACTACAGGTGTGTGCTATCACGCCTGGCTAATTTTTTTCATTTATTGTCGAGACGAGGTCTTGCCAAGTTCCCCGGGCTAGTATCGAACCTCAGCCTCTCAAAGTGCTGGGATTACAGGCTGAGCCACTGAGCCCAGCCTCTCTACTACCTTTAAGGAAGACAATTCACCTCAGTCTATGAACATCTACTGGGAGTACAGGGGCCTAGAAGGTCTGGTTTGCTTTCGTATTTTCCCTGGTTTAAAATGTAAAATTGTAGACCTGGCACAGTAGTGCACATCTATAACCCCAGCATTTTGGGAGGCCGAGGCGAGAGGATTGCTTGATCTCAGAAGTTCAAGACCAGCCTGGGCAAAATAGTGAGACATCAATGCGACAGAAAATGAAAAAAATTAGCAGGGCGTGGTGGTACACACCTGTAGCCCCAGCTACTCCAAAGGATGGCCTGAGCCCAGTAGTCATGTTCATGTCACTGAACTCTAGCCTGACAGACAGAGTGGGACTCCAACTCAAAAAACAAAAAACAAGGCCAGGCGTGGTGGCTCAAGCCTGTAATCCCAGCACTTTGGCAGGCCAAGACAAGAGGAATGCCTGAGCCCATGGGTTCGAGACCAGCCTGGGCATCGTGGTGAGACCTCATCTCTACAACCGATCAAAAAATTAGCCAGGCGTGGTAGCATGCCTGTAGTTCTGGCTACTTGGAAGGCTGAGGTGGAAGGATCGCCAGAGCCCAGGAGGTCAACGCTAGAGTGGCCATGAGTATGCCACTGCACTCCAGCCTAGGTGATGGAGTGAGACTCCAACTCAAAAAAACAAACAAAAACCAAAAAACAAACAACAACAACAAAAATAGAGGGCTGGGGACAATGGCTCCCAGCACTTTAGGAGGTAAGGCAAGAGGGTTGCCTGAGCCCAGGGGTTCAAGACCAGCCTCGGCAACTTGGTGAGACCTCATCTCTACAATAAATCAGGAAAAATTAGCTGGGTGTGGTGGTGCACACCTGGAGTTCCAGCTACTTGGAAGGTTGAGGCAGAAGGATCACCTGAGACTAGCAGGTCGAGGCTGCAGTGGCTGTGAGCATGCCACTGCACTCCAGCCTGTGCGATAGAGTAAAACTCCGACTTAAAAAGAAAAAGACACTCGGCCTGAACTCCATTGAAGAGGTAGTTTATTAGGAAATTTAAATTTTAGACCAGTTGACAAAGTGCTAAAAGGAATTAGGGAAATGGTAACAGCCACAAACTACTGACAACGATCAAAAACAAGACAAAGGAACTAGAAGACACTCCCTAGTCAGGCTCTGTAGCATGGCAGAACCTGGCTTTTCCATGGTGAATGTCTTGCAACAAAGAGTGGATCTCTTTACCACATAACAGACTCTATGCTGTATTTCTGCCTCTTATTTATGGCAGATGTTAAAATAATAACTGCAAAACTGAACTATGAAAACATTAAATTCAATCAATGGCAAAGTATTTTTAAGAGACAGTTAAAGTTTTATTCTGAGATTCTTAGATCTATGTTCAGGATCCAGGTAAAAACCACCATAACGCTGGGCAAGGTGGCTTACACCTCTAATCCCAGCACTTTGGGAAATGGAGGTGAGAGGACTGCCTGAGCCCGTGGGTTCAAGACCAGTCTGGGCAACATGGTCTCTATTAAAAAAAAAAAAAAAAAAAAAAAAGCCAGGTGTGGTGGTGCATATCTGTGGTTAAAGCTTCTTGGAAGACTGAGGCAGAAGGACTGCCTGAGCCAGGCAGGTCAAGGCTGCAGTGGCCGTGAGCAGCATGGCACTGCTCTCCAGCCTGGGCAAAACAGTGACAACTCAAAAAACAAACAAAGAAACAAACAAAAAACCCCACCATAATACAGGTAAAGTCTCTAATGCTGCCCTCACACAGAGCACATGCAGCTTTTCACCCACCCCCTCCCATTCCCAGTTTACTCCACAAATTATTAGGGGTTTGTCACCAAAAGAAGTTGAACACACTTTACCTGCTATCCAGAACTTCTGTTACCCAAATTTTTCTTAGAGAAATGATGTTTTGATTGTAACTTTTCCAGATTCCCTCTGGAAGGAAGAGAGAAAAGAGAAGGTCATAGGCTTCCTCCCACAGAAAACAATGAATCACTAATAATGCCAATTTTCAGGAAGAAACAAAGTCTTTTTTTCTTTCTTTCTTTTTTTGTGTCATCGTCTCACTCTGTCACCAAGACTAGAGTACAGTGGCATGCTCACGGCCACCACAGCCTCGACGTCCTGGGTTCAGGTGATCCTCTTGCATCTGCCTCCAAAAGTGCAAGGATTACAGGCATGTGCCAGGATTACAGTCATGTGCCACCATGACCGGCTAATTTTTTGATTTATTGCAGAGAGCAGGTCTCGCCAGTTTGCCCAAGTTGGTCTTGAACCTCTGGGCTCAGGCAATCCTCTCACCTTCACCTCCCAAAGTGCTGAGATGACAGGCATGAGCCATCATGCCCGGCTTTAGAAAGAAAGTTTTCTACATACTACAGATATCAATGGGAATGTGATGGCACCAGGCTTCCGTCTGAATACCACCATTTTCTCCTCCTAACACAAGTGGCAGGAGAAACTCTGTAACAGTGTCCCAAAAATATATATATTTTTTGAGGTGGAGTCTCACTCCATCTCCCAGACTGGGGTGCAGTGGCATGTTCGTGGCCAACCCCAGCATCGACCTGCTGCACTCCGGCGATCCTTTTGCCTCAGCCTTTCAAGTAGCCAGAACTACAGGCATGTGCTACCATGCCCGGCTAATTTTTGATTTACTGTAGAGATGAGGTCTCGCCAAGTTGCCCAGGCTGATATCGAACCTGCGGGCTCAGGCAGTCCACTCGCCTTAGTCTCCCAAAGTGCTGGGATTACAGGTTGAGCCACCGAGCCTGGCCAACCCAAAGATTCTTAAGTCATTGCAGCCTAAGAAACTATGACAGGAAAATGAGTCATTTGTGAAAACCCGAAGTGGATGAACTCTGTGGCTATAGGAAAAAGCCACAGCATAAGAATCTCAGCAAGGGGGTCACCAAAGTCTTGCCAAACCTTCACCCAGTGTGCTCCACTCCCTGCAGTCCATATACCCCTCCCCGGGACCTGAGCAGCCACTAGGCGCGAGCTGTTTCACGGAAACACCCAACAGCTGGCTCTCCCAGCACCGGGACTCCCATCTCCACAGGAGGTGATTTACAGACTCAGCTGCTCACAGAAAGAAAACACCTGCATCTGCACTGAATTAAAAAGCAAAACAAAAGAAATTCCAGGATGATTTATTGCTCGTTATCAAGTCCTGCCAACTCTGAATAGCTATGACCAACTGTCATCCATAAGGTGCCAACATTTAACAAATAAATTTAAAACAATCCTTGGGCATTATGTGTTTGTAGTAACTTAATTTTAAAAAGGTGCTTTGTTCTAGGAGATTGAGACTGCAGTGAGGTTGCAGTGAGCTATGATCGTATCACTGCACTCCAGCCTGGGCAACAGAGGGAGCCCGTCTCTTTAAAAAAAAACAGTATTTACATATAAAGAATCTGACATGGAAAGACCTCACCATAGGACTTCAAGTGCAAGTCCCATTTCTAACCCAGTTTTCAGCTGAACTCACAACTTCTCCTTCCCCTCCTCTCACCAAATCTACAAGTTACAAAACCGCAAAACAAGAAGTAAATCCGATGTAATCTTTCAATGGTGATGTAAGCCAGGCTTCCAACACAGAACTCCATTGTGATTCACATCCACAAATTCTCTGCAGATTTAGAAGTTCCCCAAAGGCATCTAACGCATTTCCCTGAAAGCCAGAAATTCTATTTGTTCCATGTAGTTTATTTTGAATATAATCATGAAAATATAATTAGTTAGAAAAGGAATCTGCTAGCCCCTCATCCACAAGATCAATGAATGTCTTTTAAATAATTATTGCTGCCGGGCTCGGTGGCTCAGCCTGTAATCCCGCGCCTTTGGGAGGCTGAGATGAGTGGATTGCCTGAGCCCGCGGGTTCGAGACCCGCCTGGGCAGCGAGACCTCGTCTCTACAATAAATCAAAAAATCAGCCAGGCGTGGTAGCACATGCCTGTAATTCCGGCTACTCGGAAGGCTGAGGCGGAAGGATCGCCGGAGCCCAGCGGGTCGAGGCTGCGGTGGCCGGGAGCGGCCGCTGCCCTCCAGTCTGGGCGACAGAGTGAGACTCCGACTCAAAAATCAAATCAAATCAAATAATTATTGCTGTGAAAGGATTTCTCAGTAGTTAGCATCTCACACAACCACTTTTTTTTAACTGGTGGGAGGAAATGGTGATACACCCTTCAAAGCTTAAGATAAAGCAAAACAAAAACCTGGAAGGTCTGCTGAGCACTGGCTAAGCGAAGACCTAGAAGGCACACAGAGACCCTCGGGCCGGTCTTCCAAGGCATTTGTGAGAGCCAGAGCCCCCTTCCGCCCATCCCCCCTGAAGCCTTTGGAATGGATATCCCGATAGTTCAAAACGTCCTGGTTGGGGGATCCTCTGTATACTGGATAGGAATGGATTATTTCGGATTCCTTCTCTTAATTCTACTGTGGGGAAAAAAAACCCCACTAACATTAAACACACACATACACACACACACACACACACACACAAAACCCCACAATCACAGCTACTTAAAAATGCCTTTCTTGGCCGGGCTCAGTGGCTCAGCCTGTAATCCCAGCACTTTGGGAGGCTGAGACAAGCGGACTGCCTGAGCCTGTGGGTTCAAGACCCGCCTGGGCAACTCGGCGAGACCTCCTCTCTACAATAAATAAAAATGAGCTGGGCGTAGTAGCGTGTGGCTGTAATTCCGGCTACTCGGAAGGCTGAGGCAGAAAGATCGCCGGAGCCCAGCAGGTCAAGGCTGTGGTGGCCGGGAATGTGCCACTGCATTCCAGTCTGGGCGACAGAGTGAGACTCCAACTCAGAAAAAAAAAAAAAATGCCTTTC
>NW_007052101.1:22185-27593 GCF_000164805.1 Carlito syrichta | reverse complement strand
TCTTGCCGAGCATGGTGGCTCACAACTGCAATCCCAGCACTTTGGGAGGTGAGAGGATTGCCTGAGCCCAGAGATTGAAGACCAGCCTGGGCAACTTGGTATGACCTCATCTCTACAATCAATCAACCAATAAATAAATAAATAAAATTAGCCAGGCATGGTGGCACACGCCTGTAATTTCAGCTACTTGGAAGCCTGGGGGAAAGGATCGCCTGAGCCCAGCAGGTCGAGGCTGTGGTGGCCGTGAAAATGCCACTGCATTCCAGCCTGGGTGACAGAGTGAGACTCCAACTCAAAAAAAAAAGAAAAAAGAAAAAAAAATTCTTTCCATACTCCATCTACAAATGGAAAATGGCATGGAAGCAGGTGTTGCGTGGGAGTGAATTAGAAAAGCCCCAACTGAGTTAAATGTACTTTTATATACTCAACCAAAGCATAGAGGATATATTCAAGATATATATCCTCTATGCTTTGGTTGAGTTTCATCTATAAATTCTAGGGAGTATTTCAGGTCACTGGTAATGTAAACCCCCTGGTTTTTGCTTTGTACTGTCATTTGACTTTCTTTTTTTTTTTTTTGAGTTGAAGTCTCACTGTCCCGGCCACTGCAGCCTCGACCTGCTGGGCTCCGGCGATCCTTCGCCTCAGCCTTCCAAGTAGCTGGAACTACAGGCGTGCGCTACCACGCCCGGCTAATTTTTTTTATTTATTGTAGCGATGAGGTCAAACCCCCGGGCTCAGGCAATCCACTCACCTCAGCCTCCCAAAAGCGCGGGATTACAGGCTGAGCCACCGAGCCCGGCTTCATTTGACTTTCTAAAAAGGCACTACCAATTTACAATGCCTGGTAATTAATGAATACGTAAAACAATTTTGGCTGGGCACAGTGGCTCAAGCCTGTAATCTAGCACTCTGGGAGGCCAAGGCAAGAGGAATTCCTGAGCCTAAGGGCTTGAGACTAGCCTGGATAACTTGGTGAGACTTCATATCTACAATAAATAAACAAACAATAAATAAATATCTGGGTGTGGTGGCGCATACCTATAGTTCCAGCTACTTGGAAGGTTGAGGCAGAAGGATCGCCTGAGCCCAGCAGGTTGAGGCTGTAATGGCCATGAGCATGCCACTGCACTCCAGCATGGGCAACAGAGTGAGATTCCAACTCGAAAAACAAAACAAAGCAAAAAACAATTTCACCGCAGCCTCATCAGTGTCAAATGCCCCCGATAGATGCAAAATGGCATTTCAAAATTATGCCAACTTGTATGTTTTGTTTTTGTTTTTTTTTTGAGTTGGAGTCCCACTCCGTCGCCCAGACTGGAGTGCAGTGGCCGCTCCTGGCCACCGCAGCCTCGACCTTCTGGGCTCCGGCGATCCTTCCACCTCAGCCTTCTGAGTAGCCAGAATTACAGGCATGTGCTACCACGCCCAGCCAATTTTTTGATTTATTGTAGAGATGAGGTCTCGCTGCCCAGGCAGGTCTCGAACCCGCAGGCTCAGGCAATCTACTCACCTCAGTCTCCCAAAGGTGCGGGATTACAGGCTGAGCCACCGAGCCCGGCAACTTGTATGTTTTTAATTCAGTGAAATACACCCCCCGACCCCACGTATCTGCCCCCTTTGGGTTACCTCCAGTTTTTGCCAATTTATCTACAGAATATATTCTTGATATAGCACATACATTAACCATTTGACATATAATAGAAACACCTTAGTTTTACTGCCTTTCTTCAAACTGTATTATTCTTACAGAATCACAACAGCCAATTTCTTATATAAATTAAAGAGTGGGAAGGCTGAGGCAAAAGCATCACCTGAGCCCAGCAGGCTGAGGTTGCGGTGGCTGTGAGCATGCCACTGCACTCCAGTCTGAGCAACAGAGTGAGCCTTTGACTCAAATATTTTAAAATGGGGGAAAGTTATTTTTTCTAGAATGGCATTAAGAACAAAGATCGGGCGTGGTGGCTCATGCCTATAATCCTAGCACTTTGCGAGGCCAAGACCAGAGGATTTCTTGAAGCCAGAAGTTCAAGACCATCCCGGGCAACATAGCAAAACCCCGTCTCTATAAAAATGTTTTAAAATTAACCAGGTGTGGTGGCACTGGCCTGCTGTCTCAGCTACTTGGGATACTGAGGCAGGAGAGAGACATGATCGCACACCACTGCACATCCTGAATGACAGAGCGAGACCTTGTCTCAAAAGAAAAAAGAACATTGAGCCGGGCTCAGTGGCTCAGCCTGTAATCCTGCGCTTTGGGAGGCTGAGGTGAGTGGATTGCCTGAGCCCGCGGGTTCGAGACCCACCTGGGAAACTTGGCAAGACCTCATCTCTACAATAAATAAAAAAAAAATTAGCCGGGCTCGGTGGCTCAGTCTGTAATCCCAGCACTTTGGGAGGCTGAGGAGAGTGGATTGCCCGAGTCCACGGGTTTGAGACCCACCTGGGCAACGTGGTGAGATCTCATCTTTACAATAAATCAAAAAATTAGCCAGGCGTGGTAGCACGCGCCTGTAGTTCCAGCTACTTGGAAGGCTGAGCGGAAGGATCGCCGGAGCCCAGCAGGTCGAGGCTGTGGTGGCCGGGAGTGGCCACTGCACTCCAGTCTGGGCGATGGAGACTCCAACTAAAAACAAAAAAAAAAATTAGCCGGGCGTGGTAGTGCGTGCCTGTAGTTCCAGCTACTTGGAAGGCTGAGGAGGAAGGATCGCCGGAGCCTAGCAGGTAGAGGCTGTGGTGGCCGGGAGTGGACACTGCACTGGAGTCTGGGTGACAGAGTGAGACTCCAACTCAAAAAAAAAAAAAAAGAAAAAAGAACACTGCAATTAATTCAAAAGGATGCACGCACATGTATACACACAGCCCCACATTCCAAAGAAAATCATGCTTGCTTATATAACATTGGACAGAAACTAAACATGCTATTTTTAGTCTATTTTCCAAAAAACACAAGATATAAACCTACCTTGTCTTGCACTAGAAAACAGAATTTTAAAAATTGGTTATCATCAGCATGGTAATAAGTTAAGTAATTCCCTTCCAAATTCTTATTATTTCTAGAGTTTTTTAAATCAGTTATATCCAAACAGGATCAAGGTGATACTACATTTTTCTGTAAAATAACTCAAAGGCTGAGTGCGGTGGCACAAATCTGGAATTCCAGCACTTTGGGAGGCCGAGGCGAGAGGCGTGCCTGAGCTTAAAAATTCGAGACTAGCCTAGGCAACTTGGTGAGATTTCATCTCTACATCAAAAAATTAGCCAGGCTGCTTGGTGGTGCACGCCTGTAGTTCCAGCTACTTGTAAGGTTGAGGTAGAAGGATTGCCTGAGCCCAGCAGGTTGAAAAAGGGTCAGGTGTGGTGGCTCCCACCTACAATCCTAGCACTTTGGGAGGCTGAGGTGAGAGGATTGCCTGAACCCACGGGTTCAAGACCCAGCCTGGGCAACCTGGCAAGACCTCATCTTTGCAATAAATCAAAAAATTAGCAGGGCATGGTGGCACATGCCTGTTGTTCCAGCTACTTGGAAGGCTGAGGTGGCAGGATCACGTGAGCCCAGCAGGTCAAAGCTGTGGTGGCCATGAGCATGCCACTGCATTCCAGTCTAGGTAACAGAGTGAGACTCCGACTCAAAAAAAAAAATTCAAGATTTTAGGGGTTCAAGCTGGGCTCTGGCGATTCTTCCGCCTCAGTCTTTCAAATAGCTGGAACTTCAGGCACGCGCTACCACGCCCAGCTAATTTTTTGATTTATTGTAGAGATGAGGTCTCGCCTGCCCAGGCGGGTCTCGAACCCGCGGGCTCAGGCAATCCACTCACCTCAGCCTCCCAAAGTGCTGGAATTACAGGCTGAGACACCAATCCCGGCTAGGATTTTTGAAGATTAAATGTAAAGCCCATTATTTGAATTATTGCAGGAGGTACATTCTACTATTAAGTACATTTTATTTTATTTTTATTTTTTTGAGTTGGAGTCTCACTCCGGTGCCCAGGCTGGAATGCAAAGGCACACTCACGGCCAGCATTGAGCTGCTGGGTTCCAGTGATCCTTCCACCTCAGCCTTCCAAGTAGCTGGAACTACAGGCGTGCACTACCACGCCCGGCCAGTTAAGTCCATTTTAAAGATGAGGAATTAAGTCCAGAAGTTTATATAATAAGCCTGCCTAGTTATTAAGTGGTAAAGTCAGAATCTAAACCCAGCCAGCCCTACTCCAACTTTGGGCTCTTAACCCCTGGAGAAGAACTGCATTCAGATGGAATTATTGTAGGTTCCGTGTGAAAAAAGACAGCAGCCTTGAATATCCTAAGCATAAAAGGGACTGCAAGGTTAAAAGCAAAGCAAAAGAAAAGAAAAGAAAGGTCTGTCAGCAACTGGAAGAGAAGGAATAAATGACATCTTTGAGAAAAATGACTTACTTAAGAAGGATAACTTATGCAGGCATTAAGAATAGGCTAGAGCCGGGCTCGGTGGCTCAGCCAGTAATCCCGCGCCTTTGGGAGGCTGAGGTGAGTGGATTGCCTGAGCCCGCGGGTTCGAGATCCGCCTGGGCAGCAAGACCTCATCTCCACAATAAATAAAAAAAATCAGCTGGGCGTGGTAGTGCATGCCTGTAATTCCGGCTACCGAAGGCTGAGGCGGAAGGATCGCCGGAGCCCAGCAGGTCGAGGCTGCGGTGGCCGGGAGCAGCCACTGCACTCCAGTCTGGGCGATGGAGTGAGACTCCAAATCAAACAACAACAAAAAAGAATGGGTTAGATAGGCCGGTCTGCTCAGCTCAGAGTCAGAGCAAGTCAGAGTGACAAGACCTGTTGAAGAGAAGCTGGCCACTTAGACTGCCATGTGAGGTGCCGAGACTGTGCCTGGCCCGAGACAAGCAAAGGTATTACAATTACTACGAGTGCTGCCTTGCACCTCAACTAGACGTGAAACCTTCACAGGTGAAACACCATGGCTTTTACCTCCGCAGCCCTCGCACACAGTCCAGTGACTGGCATCTTTTAACTACTAAACAAATGTTTGACAACCTAATGAATAAGTGCCTGCTTGTGGGACCTGCTTTATGCCCTATAGTACAATCTCATAGTTTTTTTTTCCCTGTGTATTTATTTGTTTGAGTTGGAGTCTTACTCTGTCTCCCAGGTTGGAGTGCAGTAGCATGCTCACGGCTACTGCAGCCTCGACCTGCTGGGCTCCAGCGATCTTTCTGCCTCAGTCTTCCAAGAAGTTAACTACAGGTGTGCACCACCCTTTTATTTGACTTATTGTAGAGATGAGAACCCATCAAGTTGCCCAGGTTTGTCCCAAATGCCTGGGTACAGGCAAACCTCTTGCCTCCACCTCCCTAAGTGTGGGATTACAAGCATGAGTCACTGTGCCTGGCTTTTATTCTTTTTTTTTTTTTTTTTTT
>NW_007052101.1:20876-21847 GCF_000164805.1 Carlito syrichta | reverse complement strand
GGGCTCAGGCAATCCACTCACCTCAGCCTCCCAAAGGCGAGGGATTACTGGCTGAGCCACCGAGTCCGGCTGGCTTTTATTGTTTTTTGTTTGTTTGTTTGTTTGTTTGTGTTTTTTTGAGTTAGAGTCTCACTCTGTCGCCCAGACTGGAGTGCAGTGGCCGCTCCCGGCCACCGCAGTCTCGCCTGCTGGGCTCTGGCAATCCTTCCGCCTCAGCCTTCCAAGTAGCCAGAATTACAGGCGCGCATTACCACGCCCAGCTGATTTTTTTATTTATTGTAGAGATGAGGTCTCGCTGCCCAGGCGGGTCTCGAACCCGCGGGCTCAGGAAATCCACTCACCTCAGCCTCCCAAAGGCAGCTTTTATTCTTTTAGATAGAGTCTCTCTCTGTCTCCCAGGCTGGAATGTAGAGGCAAGATCATAGTTCACAGCAGCCTTGAATTTCTGGGCTCAAGTGATTCTCCTGCCTCAGCCTCCTGAGCAGCCAGGACTAGAGGTGTTAGCCACTGCACCTGGCTGATTTTTAAATTTTTTTTTGTAGAGATAGGGTCTCATTCTGCAGCCCAGACTGGGATGTGCTCATAGCTCACTGCAGTCTCAGACTCCTGGTCTCAAGCTATCTTCCCACCACCTCAGCCTCCCAAAGTGTCAGAATTACATGTGTAAGCCACTGCACCAGTCCTCTCTTCTACTTTAAAATTGCCTTTTCACAACTTCCTACCTGGAAAATTTTCATCCTTTAATATTTAGTGGGCAGTCACATCAAATTTCCTTGACCTCCCCAATTAACCTCCTAACTAGAAAGTCCATAATAATCTTCCCATTTCACTAATATCAACATTTTCTCTATTTTTTTTTTTTTTTTGAGTTGGAATATCACTCTGTCGCCCAGACTGGAGTGCAGTGGCCGCTCCCGGCCACCGCAGCCTCGACCTGCTGGGTTCTGGCGATCCTTCAGCCTCAGCCTTCC
>NW_007052101.1:20154-20856 GCF_000164805.1 Carlito syrichta | reverse complement strand
CACTCACCTCAGCCTCCCAAGGCGCGGGATTACAGGCTGAGCCACCAAGCCCGGCTAACATTTTCTCTATTAAATCAAGGTTAGCCAGGCATGGTGGGTCACACCTGTAATCCAAGCACTTTGGGAGGTGGAGGTAAGAGGACTGCCTGATCCCAGGGGTTTGAGACCAGTCAGGGAAACTTGGTGAGGACTTGTCTCTACAATAAATCAAAAAATTAGCTGGGCATGGTGATGCATTCCTGTAGTCCCAGCTACTTGGAAGGCTGAGCAGATCAAGACTGTGGTGGCCGTGAGCATGCCACTGCACTCCAGCCTAGGCAACAGAGTGAGATTTCTACTCAATCAATCAATCAAGACTAGCGGTATCTGTTTCTTCTGCTGGAATATGCAATTTCCTGAGGGTAAAGTCTATGTTTTGAACACTGCGAGCCCAGAGCATCGACCATGCTGTCCAGGACAGAAAAGGTACTCCATCATGTAAGCTATATTGAACTAAAGATCAGAATGGGTGTGTAGAAAAAATGGAAAACATAAAACCTGTTCATCAATACAGCTGCTCTGCAGGAGAGAATACAATGAGCAGAGCAGCAGTACAAACCATGCAGGCTCACAGCACAGGGAGAGCATCTGCTATCAATTAAAAAGCACAGGCTAGCCGGGCTCGGTGGCTCAGCCTGTAATCCCGCGCCTTTGGGAGGCTGA
>NW_007052101.1:10257-19891 GCF_000164805.1 Carlito syrichta | reverse complement strand
AAAAAAAAAAAAAAAAGTTTTAGAGCACTTTCCCTGCCGCCGCCGAGTCTCGCGGAGGCGGAGGTGCGGGTGCGTTCAAGATTCGGCGTCTCCCGTAATCCACCGCCAAGGCCGAGGAAGGCATCGCTGCTGGAGGTGTAATGGACGTGAACACAGCTTTACAAGAGGTGCTGAAGACCGCCCTCATCCACGACGGCCTAGCGCGTGGAATTCGCAAAGCCGCCAAAGCCTTAGACAAGCGCCAGGCCCATCTCTGTGTGCTCGCATCCAACTGTGATGAACCTATGTACGTCAAGTTGGTGGAAGCCCTATGTGCTGAACACCAAATCAATCTAATTAAGGTTGATGACAACAAGAAACTAGGGGAATGGGTAGGCCTGTGTAAAATCGACAGAGAGGGGAAACCCCGGAAAGTGGTTGGTTGCAGTTGTGTAGTAGTTAAGGACTATGGCAAAGAATCTCAGGCCAAGGATGTCATCGAAGAGTACTTCAAATGCAAGAAATGAACAAATAAAACTTTGGCTCATTTTCTTCAAAAAAAAAAAAAAGTTTTAGACTATCATCATTAGGGAAATGCAAATCAAAACTACAATGAGAAACCACTTCATACCCAATGGGATGGCTAACATACCTTTAAAACAAAAGGATGGTGACTCATGGCTGTAAACCCAACATTTTGGTTGGCTGAGGCGGAAGGACTGTTCAAGACCAGGAGTTCGAGACTAGTCTGGGTAACATATCAAAACTAATCTCTATAAAAAAAAGTTAAAAATTAGCCCAGCATGGTGGTGCACGTCTGTAGTCCCAGCTACTTGAGAGCCTGTGGTAGAAGTTTGCCTGAGCCGAAGAGGTCAAGGCTGGGGAGCCAGGATCATGCCACTGCACTCCAGTCTTGAGACCCCTGACTGTTGTTGTTGAAAAACAACAAACACAAACAAAAAATAAGAAGAGATGGTAAAAATGGAAAAACGGAAACGTTTGTGTGTTGGTGGTGGAATGTAAAATGGTACACCTATTGTGAAACAGTATGGTGGCAATTCCTTAAAATATTAAGTATAAAATTACCATATGCTGCAGCAATTCCACTTCTAAATATACCATATTTATGTGCTCATGCTCACAGCAGTATAATTCACAACAGCCAGATCCAACTCAACCGTCCATTGACAAATGAATGGGTAAACAAAATGTGGTACATATATACAATGGAATATTATTCAGCCTTAAGGAAGGTCGGGCTCGGTAGCTTAGCCTGTAATCCCAGCCCTTTGGGAGGCCGAGGCGAGTGACTGCCTGAGCCAGCAGGTTGGAGACCAGCCCGGGCAACTTGGTAAGACCTCACCTCTACAATAAATCAAAAAATTGGCCGGGTTTGGTGGTTCAGCCTATAATCCCAGCACTTTGGGAGGCCGAGGCGGAAGGATCGCTGGAGCCCAGCAGGTCGACGCTGGGGTGGCCGTAAGCGTGCCACTATACTCCAGCCTGGGCGATGGAATGAGATTCCAACTCAAAAAAAGTTGCCGGGTGCAGTGGCTCACACCTGTAATCCCAACACTTTGGGAGGTCAAGGCAAGAGGATTGCCAGAGCCTAGGGGCTCGAGACCGGCCTGGGCAACTTGGTGAGCCTTCATCTCTACAATAAATCAAAAAATTAGCTGGGTGTGGCAGCACGTGCCTGTGGTTCCAGCTACTTGGAAGGCTGAGGCAGAAGGATCACCTGAACCCAGCAGGTCGAGGCTGCAGTAGCCATGGTTATGCCACTGTACTCCAGCCTGGGCAACAGAGTGAGACTCCAACACAAAAAAAAAAACTAGGCTAAAATTCATTGATTGGCTGGGCACTATGGCTCATACCTGCGATTCCAGCACTTTGGGAGGCTAAGGCCAGGAGGTTGAAGTTAGCCTGGGCAACATAGCAAGACCTCATCTCTACAAAAAAAAAAAAGAAAGAAAAAGAAAAAAACTAGCTGGGCATGGTGATACATGCCTGTAATACCAGAGGCTGAGGCAGAAGAATCTCCTAAGCCCAGGAAGTTGAGGCTGCGGTGACCCATGATTGTGCCACTGCACTCCAGCCTGGAATAAAGAGTGAGACCCGAACTCAAAAAAAAAAAAATCTACCTACCATCAAGAAGCTTGCAACCGAGCCGGGCTCAGTGGCTCAGCCAGTAATCCCGCGCCTTTGGGAGGCTGAGGTGAGTGGATTGCCTGAGCCCGCAGGTTCGAGACCTGCCTGGGCAACTTGGCGAGACCTCATCTCTACAATAAATCAAAAATGAGCTGGGCGTGGTAGCGCGCACCTGTAGTTCCAACTACTTGGAAGGCTGAGGCGGAAGGATCGCTGGAGCCCAGCAGGTTGAGGTTGCGGTGGCCGGGGACAGCCACTGCACTCCAGTTTGGGCGACAGAGTGAGACTCCAACTCAAAAATAAATAAATAAATAAATAAATAAAAACAATCGTGGCAACACATGAAATTTACTATCTTGGTGGTTTTTCTTCTTTGAAAAACTAGCCATGGCAGGTCTTTCTGCCATGAATCTTCTTCCTTTCGCTTTTCTTTTTCTTGCTAATAAACTTTGTTTGAAAACTTAAAAAAAAAAAAAATTTACTACCTTACCCATTTTGTTCTGCTTTCAGTTCTTTGATTACATATCCAGAGGTGGGACTGCTGCATCATATGGCATTTTATATTTAACTTGCAGAGAAACTGCTGTCCTGTTTTTCACCACAGCTATACCATCTTACATGCCCACCAACAGTGCACAGGGTTTCTTTTCTGGTTTCTCCACATCCTCACCAACATTTGTTATTTTCTTTTTGTTTGACTGTAGCTATCCTAGTGAATATCAAGTGGGTATCTCACTGTAGTTTTTATTTGGATTTCTCTAATAATTGGTGATATGATCCAGACACTTCAGGAATAAGTTATTTCCATATTTCCATTTGACAAATAAATGAAGAATATTAAGTTGGATGATTTCTAAGGTCCCTTCCATTAACATTTGATGAAAACTATCTGAGGCAGAGTTAAATTCAAACAATTCACAGCTTATATGGAATTCAGAACACTAGGGACAGGAAAACAGCCAAGTAACAAGAGTGAAGTAAAATAACAAGAAGTCAAAAGGCATTTCCCAAATAATCACCCCAGAAAATGTGTGGTTGGATTCAACTAAAAAAGTTCAATACTGACTCACCATGATTCCCAAGTATGAACTCTCTGGGCTTCCCACATCATGAGCTGAGCAACTCACACTAAGTATCATGCTAGTGACTCATATTGCTGAAGAGACTGCTCCATGTGCAGAGACAAGAAGTCAATTAAGGGGTTTACAATGAAGTTCTGTTTAACTGGAACATTTTAAGTGGAAGTTAATTCCACATAAGTGATAACAGACATTTAATAACTACTTAGTGATCACATCTAAGCAAAAACATCACAGCAGCTGATGAACAAATAGTAATTTATAATTTACAAACATGAAAACAACTTATTTTCAAAAGAACTCTTGGCTATGGACAATATTTGAAAAACACAAAATAGGGCAACCCTTTCGGGTCCCCTCCCACTATGGGAGCTTTTCTGTCTTCTCAATAAATCCTGCTTTAAAACAAAAACACAAAATATAATTTGTTGTGAATCAAATTATAAAGCCTCATGGAGAGAGAATAGCTTAAAATCTTGGCCCTGTCAACCAATGAGGAAACAAAATGCACCACTGTGGGCTGAAGTGCCAATTTTCACTGGCAAAAAGCCCTTCTGTTTGAATGCAAGAACCTCAGGAACCAGCTGGAGAAGCGTGGGGAACCCAGGACAGGAATAATGCATTCATTCACCACACACTGTAAGTGGGACCCTCTTCATGCGGAAAAGACAGCATGCAAACATCTATCCAAAGCTGTCTAAGCTCAGGCCAAACAGACTGTTCCGAACAATGCTCAGTCTAGGAAGAGGAACATCCAAGATGACTAGGTTTATAACACAAAATTTCTAAAACAAACAAAAAATCCAATACCAATGGTAAGTGTGGTCTAGTACCCTTTCTAGAAGGCATCCTGGCAGTATTTATCAAGAACTTTAAAATGTTCATATCAGCCAGGCTCGGTGGCTCAGCCTATAATCCCGCGCCTTTGGAAGGCTGAGGTGAGTGGATTGCCTGAGCCAGCAGGTTCGAGACCCGCCTGGGCAACTTGGCGAGACCCTATCTCTACAATAAATCAAAAATTAGCCGGGCATGGTAGCGCGCGCCTGTAGTTCCAGCTACTTGGAAGGCTGAGGCAGAATGATCGCTGGAGCCCAGCAGGCAAGGCTGCGGTGGCTGGGAGCGGCCACTGCACTCCAGTCTGGACAACAGAGTGAGACTCCAACTCAAAAAAAAAATACAATAAAATCAAAATGATCCAGGCGTGGTAGCGCGCGCCTGTAGTTCCAACTACTTGGAAGGCTGAGGTGGAAGGATCGCCGGAGCCCAGCAGGTTGAGGCTGCAGTGGCCAGAAGCGGCCATTGCACTCCAATCTGGGTGACAGAGTGAGACTCCAACTCAAAAAAAAAAAAAAAGTTTATATCACTCAATCAGTTATTCCATATTTGATAATTTTATATAATTTATAGTATAACCTCTAAGTTGGAATATTGTGCAACCATTATATATTTTGTTTCAGAACAGACATCACAGGCCAGGTGTAGTGGCTTATGCCTGTAATCTCAGAACTTTGAGAGGCTAAGGCGGGAGGATTGTTTGAGTCCAGGAGTTCGAGACCAGCCTGGGCAACATAGGGAAACCTCATCTCTACAAAAGAAAAATCAAAAGAAAAAAATTAGCTGGGCTCGGTGGCTCAGCCTGTAATCCCAGCACTTTGTGAGGCTGAGGTGAGTGGATTGCCTGAGCCTGTGGGTTCGAGACCCGGCTGGGTAACTTGGCGAGACCTCATCTCTTACAATAAATCAAAAATTAGCCGGGCATGGTAGTGTGCGCCTGTAGTTCCAGCTGCTTGGAAGGCTGAGGCAGAAGGATCGCTGGAGCCCAGCAGGTTGAGGCTACAGTGGCTGAAGCGGCCACTGCACTCCAGTCTGGGTGATAGAGTGAGACTCCAACTCAAAAAAAAAAAAAAAAAAAAATTAGCTGGGCTGGTGGCACAGGCTTGTAGTCCCAGCTACTCAGGATGCTAAGGTGGAAGGATCACCTGAGCCCAGGAGGTTGAGGTAGCCATAAGCCGTGATTGTCATGATCATGCCACTGCACTCCAGCCAGGGTAACAGAGTATGACCCCAACTCAAGAAAAATCCAAACCAACAACAACAAAAAGCCCACAAGTCACATAACTCAAATGTCTAAAATTATGTAGACAAAATTCAAATTTATATAGACAAAATTCAAATGTCCATAATTATACCCATAGATGTAAATTAGTGGTTGCTTAGGCCTGGAAGAAACTTGGGGGGAGAAGTGAGGGTTAACTGCTAATGGGTATAAGGTTTCTTTCTGGGTGAACAAAATATTCTAAAATTGGATTATGGTGATGGCTACGTAACCTTCAGAATACAGTAAAAATACTGAATTACATCTCAAAAAAGTTGTGTGACTTATATCCCAAAAATCTGTTTTTGTTTTTTATTTATCTTTTATTCTTTTTTGAGTTGGAGTCTCTGTCATCCAGGCTGGAGGGCAGTGGCACGCCTCTCAGTCACTGAAGGCTCAACCTGCTGGGCTCTGGCAATTCTTCCGCCTCAGCCTTCCAAGTAGCTGAACTACAGGCACACGCTACCACGCCCAGCTAAGTTTTTTGATTTATTGTAGAGATGAGATCTCACCAAGTTGCCTGGGCTGGTCTCAAACCCGCCTCCAAAGTGCTGGGATTACAAACTGAGCCACTGAGACCTGCCCTTTTTTTTTTTTTTGAGTTAGAGTCTCACTCTACCTCAGCCTTCCAAGTAGCTGGAACTACAGGCACATGCTGCCACACCCAGCTAATTTTTTCATTTACTGCAGAGACAAGGTCTCACTAAATTGTCCAGGCTGAGCCGGGCTCGGTGGCTCAGCCTGTAATCCCGTGCCTTTGGGAGGCTGAGGTGAGTGGATTGCCTGAGCCCGCGGGTTCGAGACCCGCCTGGGCAGGCGAGACCTCATCTCTACAAATAAAAAAAAAAAAAAAAAAAAATTAGCCGGGCATGGTAGTGCGCGCCTGTAATTCCAGCTACTCAGAAGGGTGAGGTGGAAGGATCACCAGAGCCCAGTGGGTGGAGGCTGCGGTGGCCGGGAGCAGCCACTGCACTCCATTCTGGGCGACAGAGTGAGACTCCAACTCAAAAAAAAAAAAAAAATTAGCCAGGCGTGGTAGCGCGCGCCTGTAGTTCCAGCTACTTGGAAGGCTGAGGCGGAAGGATCGCCGGAGCCCAGCAGGTCGAGGCTGTGGTAGCTGGGAGCAGCCACTGCACTCCAGTCTGGGCGACAGAGTGAGACTCCAACTCAAAAAATAAATAAATAAAATCCAGATGGGGTGGGGCGTGGTGGTTCACACCTATAATCCCAGCACTTTGGGAGGCCTAGGTGAGAGGACTGCCTGAGCCCGCAGATTGAAGACCAGTCTGGGCAACTTGGGGAGACCTCACCTCTACAATAAATCAAGACATTAGCTGGGCATGATGGTACATGCCTGTGGTTCCAGCTGCTTGAAAGGCTTAAGTGGAAGGATCGCCAGAGCCCAGCAGGTTGAGGCTGCAGTGGCCAGGAACATGCTATTGCCCTCCAGCCTGGTTGACAGAGTAAGTCTCCAACACAAAAAAAAAAAAAAAAAAAGTCCAGATGAACCAAAGATTTGAAATTAAAAACTAAACTATAAAGTTAGAAGAAAATATAAAAATTTCTTTCTTAATAATCTGAGTAAACCAGGCACAGTGGTTCACACCTGTAATCCCAGCACATTGGAAGGCTGAGACAAGAGAACTGCTTGAGGCAAGTCTGGGCAACATAGCGAGATCCTGTCCCTACAAAAAAATCAAAAAATTAGTTGAGTGTGGTGTCACATGCCTGTAGTCCCAGCTATTTGGGAGGTTGAGACAAGATTGCTTGAGCCCAGGAAGTTGATACTGCGGTGAGCTGTGATCGTGCCACTGCACTCCAAACTAGAAGACAAAGTGAGATCTCACACACACACACACACACACACACACACACACACAGAGAGAGGCAATCTGAGTAGGAAGGATTTTCTTTTTTTTTTTTTGAGTTGGAGTCTCACTCTGTCACCCAGACTGGAATGCAGTGGCTGCTCCCGGCCACCGCAGCCTCGACCCACGGGGCTCTGGCGACCCTTCCACATCAGCCTTCCCAGTAGCCGGAATTACAGGCATGCGCTACCACGCCCGGCTGATTTTTTTATTTATTGTAGAGATGAAGTCTCACCAAGTTGCCCAGGTGGGTTTCGAACCCGCGGGCTCAGGCAATCCACTCACCTCAGCCTCCCAAAGCACAGGATTAAAGGCTGAGCCACGGAGCCCGGCTAGGAAGGCCTTTCTAAAGGGGGACAAAATCGCTGCGTGTGGTGGCTCAAGCCTGTAATCCCAGCACTTTGGGAGGCTGAGGCAAGAGGATTACCTGAGCTCAGGTGTTCGATACCAGCCTGAACAACAAGGCAATATCTCATCTCTACAATAAATCAAAAAATCAGCCAGGCGTGGTGGCGCACACCTGTAGTGACAGCTACTTGGAAGGCTGAGACGGAAGGATTGCCTGATTCCAGCAGGTTGAGGCTGCAGTGGCTGTGAGCGTGCCACTGTACTCCAGCCTGGGTGACAGAATGAGACTCAGACTCAAAAAAAAAAAGTCAATGAAGTGATATCCTCAAGTACAAACCTGTCACCGTTAGCTTTAACGTACAAGCCCAAACTTCTTGGGACATTAACTTACTGACACTTGGTCCAGTAAATGGGAAGAAATCAGTATGAGTACTAGACACATTACATCAAGGAGCATCACCCAGCTGACATCTTTACTCCATCTAACAGCCTACCTAAGTCTAGTGGGTCATCCTGGTGGAAACAAGATCCCTCAGCGTTGTGAATGTTATGCCATGGGTGGTCACTGCATTTCTTGGACTATTAAAACTACTTGGATGACTGGGCTCAGTGGATCAGCTTGTAATTCCAGAACTTTGGGAGGCTGAGGCAAGTGGATTGTCTGAGCCTGCGGGTTCGTGACCCGCCCAGGCAACTTGGTGAGACCTTGTCTCTACAATAAATAAAAAATAATTAGCTGGGCATGGTAGCATGCACCTGTAGTTCCGATTACTTGGAAGGCTGAAGCAGAAGGATCGCCGGAGCCCAGCAGGTTAAGGCTGCAGTGGCCGGGAGTGTGCCACTGCACTCCAGTCTGGGCGAGAGTGAGACTTCAACTCAAAATAAAAACTACTGAAGATTAGCTGGATTCAGTGGGCACCCCTGGAGTCCCAGCTGTACAGGAAGGTCACTTGAGCCTAGGTGGATGTTGCAGCATGCTATGAACTCCAGCCTGGGCAACACAGCAAGACCTGTCTCCAACAAACAAAACTGCTGAAGACTGGTCAGGTCATGGCTTCTAGTAAATTTACAACAGTGAATATTTCCTAAGGACCTAGGACTGCAGGTCCAGAAGGCCAATAACACAGAAAAACAACATAAATAACAAGCTTCTAGCTAAAAGCACAAAAGCAGGCCTGGCACAGTGGTTCATGCCTATAATTCCAGCACTGTGGGAGGCGGAGGTCAGAGGACTGCCTGAGTCCATGGGTTCGAGACCAGCCTGAGCAACATGGCAAGACCTCATCTCTACAATAAATCCTAAAATTAGCCAGGTGTGGTGGTGCACACCTGTAGTCCCAGCTACTGGGGAGGCGGAGGCAGAGGGATTGCCTGAGTTTAGCAGGTCAAGGTTGTGGTGGCCATTGAGCATGCCACGGCACTCCAGTCTGGGCAACAGACTGAGACTTTGACTCAAAAAAAAAAAAAAAAGCACAAAAGCTTCATCAGAAGTACTTCACTACAACCAGCAACTACAAATAATAAGTTATAGGCACCCAAATAATTGCTGAATACATGATGAACAGTGGACTGACTATTCAAGACAGACATTACTCCTGACTTTATGGAATATGCAGCACAAACAGTGAAATAGGTTTGTTTTTGGTTTTGGTTTTTTTTGAGTTGGAGTCTCACTCTGTCGCCCAGACTGGAGTGCAGTGGCCGCTCCTGGTCACCGCAGCCTCGACCCGCTGAGCTCCAGCGATCCTTCCACCTCAGCCTTCCAAGTAGCCAGAACTACAGGCACGCGCGACCACGCCCGGCTGATTTTTGATTTATTGTAGAGATGAGGTCTCACCAAGTTGCCCAGGCAGGTCTCGAACCCGCAGGCTCAGGCAATCCACTCACCTCAGCCTCCCAAAGGCGTGGGATTACAGGCTGAGCCACCGAGTCCGGTTGTTTTTTTTTTTTAATTGGAGTCTTGCTTTTTCGCTCAGGCTAGAATGCAGTGGCAAGCTAACAGCCATCGCAGCCTCGACCTGCTAGGTTCAGGCGATCCTTCTACCTCAGCCTTCCAAGTAACTGAAACCACAGGCATACACCACCATGCCCAGCTAATTTTTTTTTTTTTTTTTTTT
>NW_007052101.1:9037-10193 GCF_000164805.1 Carlito syrichta | reverse complement strand
TTTTTTTGGTCAGAGTCCCACTCCGTCGCCCAGACTGGAGGGCAGTGGCACACTTCCGGCCACCGCAGCCCCGACCCACTTGGGTCGGTGATCCTTCCGCCTCAGCCTTCTAAGAAGCAGGAACTACAGGCGCACACTACCACACCCAGCTAATTTTTTATTTATTGTAGAGACAAGGTCTTGTCAAGTTGCCTGGGCGGTCTCGAACCCTCGGGTTCAGGTAATCCACTCACCTTAGTCTCCCAGAGTGCTGGGATTACAGACTGAGCCACCAAGCCAGGCCTTTTTTAAAAATTTATTTATTGTAAACCGGGCTCGGTGGCTCTGCCTGTAATCCCACGCCTTTGGGAGGCTGAGGTGAGTGGATTGCCTGAGCCCACGGGTTCGAGACCAGTCCGGGCTACGTGGTGAGACCTCATGTCTACAATAAATAAATTTTTAAAAAAGAGATTTTTAAAAAGACCAGTTTAATTACTCATACTGGCCTTGAATTCCTGAGCTCAGGCAATCCTCTTGCTTCCGCCTCCCAAAGTGCTGGGATAACAGGCATGAGCCACCGCCCCAGTGATTCCAGGTTTTAAAGGAAAAACAACAGATGTCTTCTGATAAGCAACTTGATTAAATTTGTTTTATATGCCAATTCTGGTTGCTATGAGAAGTGTGTGTGAGGGTCTTCTGCTAAGGGACATACACTCCTATGCATGTAGTAGAAGCATAAAGAAATGCAAGCAAATAATAAACCATCTTGGCCAGGCTCGGTGGCTCAGTCTGTAATCCCAGCACTTTGAGAGGCCAAGGTGAGTGGACTGCCTGAGCCTGTGGGCTCGAGACCCACCCGGGCAACTTGGCAAGAGCTCCTCTGTACAATAAATCAAATATGAGCCGGGCGTGGTAGTGGTGCCTGCAGTTCTGGCTACTTGGAAGGCTGAGGCGGAAGGAATACCGGAGCCCAGTAGGTCAAGGCTGTGGTGGCCAGGAGTGTGCCACTGCACTCCAGTCTGTGTGACAGAGTGAGACTACAATTAAAAAAAAAAAAAACCGGGCTCGGTGGTTCAGCCTGTAATTCTGCGCCTTTGGGAGGCTGAGGTGAGTGGACTGCCTGAGCCCGTGGGTTCGAGACCCATCTGGGCAGTGAGACCTCATCTCTACAATAAAT
>NW_007052101.1:5129-8939 GCF_000164805.1 Carlito syrichta | reverse complement strand
GGAGCGGCCACTGCACTCCAGTCTGGGCGACTGAGTGAGACTCCAACTCAAAAAAAAACCAAAACAAAAAACCATCTTGGTAATTACAGCAGATAAAGAGGCTTATTCATGGAGAAGGGTGTGCAATAAGTAGAAAGAATTTCCACTATAATGGTAATAATGTATTCCTTAAGTTGCAAGACAGTACACAAGTAATTACTGTAGTATTACTTACTACTTTTTGTCTTAAATATCTCATATTACCTCCCCCTTGTTTTTTTTTTCTTCTTGAGTTGGAGTCTCACTCTGTCACCCAGGTTGGAGGGCAGTAGCATACTCACCGTCACCCCAGCGACAACTTGCTGGGCTGCGGTCCTTCCGCCTCAGCCTTCCAAGTAGCCGGAACTACAGGCACGCACTACCACACCCAGCTAATTTTTTATTTCTTGTAGAGCTGAGGTCTTGTCAAGTTGCCGGGGTTGGTCTCGTATTGGCGGGCTCAGGCAATCCACTCACCTCGGTCTCCCAAAGTCCTGGGATTACAGGCTGAGCCACTGAGCCCAGCTACTTTTCTTTTTTTTTTTCTTTTTTAAAGAGACCAGGCCTTCTTCTATCACCCAGGTGAAGTGGTGGGATGACAGCACAATGCAAACTTGAACTCCTGGGCTCAAGGGGTTCTCCTACCTCAGTCTCCTAGGTAGCTGGGACTATAGAGCTCAACGTTACACTAGTTTTTGGGTTTTTTTTTTTTAGGTAAATATGGGGTCTTCCTTGAACCCAAGCTGTTCTCTAACTCCTGGGTTCAAGGAATTCTCCAATCTGCCTCCCAAAGTGCTGGGAATCATATTACATTTAAAAAATAAGAATGAAGAAATGCTATTTAGAAATGACTATAGGCCAGGCTCGGTAGCTCAGCCTGTAATCTCAGCGCTTTGGGAGGCCGAGGTGAGTGAACTGCCTGAGCCCGCGGGTTCGAGACCCGCCTGGGCAACTTGGTGAGCCCTCATCTCTACAATAAATCAAAAATTAGCTGAGCGTGGTAGCACATGCCTGTAATTCCAGTTACTTGGAAGGCTGAGGCAGAAGGATCGCAGAAGCCCAGCGGGTCAAGGCTGCGGTGGCGGGCAGCGTGCCACTGCACTCCAGTGTGGGCGACAGAGTGAGACTCCAACTCAAAAAAAAAAAAAAAAAGAAATGACTATAGCCAGGTACAGTGGCTCAAGCCTGTAATCCCAACACTTTGGGAGGCCGAGGCAAGAGATTTCCCTGAGCTAGGTGTTCAAGACCAACCTGGGCAACTTGGTGAGACCCAGTCTTTACAATCAATCAAAAAATTAGCCGGGTATGGTAGTGCACGCCAATAGTTCCAGCTACTTGGAAGGCTGAGGCAGAAGGATCGCCTGAACCCCAGCAAGTCGAGGCCGTTGTGGCCGTGAGCGTGCCACCGCATTCCAGTCTGGGCAACACAGTGAGACTCTGACTCAGAAAAATAAATAAAAATGCATAAAAATTAAAAAGCAGTTCACTGAGTGAATGATGGACACTGGAACACTGTGTCCAAATTGTGTGAGTATGAAAGCAGCACAGTCTCAAAGAACCAGCTTTTACTAAGGGTTGCAGACTCATTTATTCCTCAGAAATAATACTCATTTCTTCAGAAATAAAATGCTATCTGCAAAGAGATCACCTTATCCTTGTTTCAGGAAAAATCCCTTTGGGCAACACATTCTACAGGCCCGAAAGGTAAAATAAACCTTTATCGACAGATCAAATAAACTCCTGTACTGGAATGCTGTCAACCAGTCGTGGTACTGCAAAACCCAAGAATGTACTACCATATGCCAGTCAGTCTTGAATATCTAAGTGGTTATGCTTTTAGAGCTGAGAAAATAGCAAAGCTCAGAATAAGATGCAGAATCCACTTCAATAGGTCCTTCTTTCCACACAAGCTACACGCAGCCATAGTAGCACTTAGTTGATCCTGACAGTTCAGAATGGTTTTCCATGTCTAAATTTCAGGTTAATGGTATCAGCCAAAATCTATCTTCTCATACTTACTCTCAAAGGATTGGTCTTACAAAAAGAATAATCTTACCTTTCTTTGTCTACATTTTGAAATCATATGTTTTGAACAGGAGCTACATATGTTTTCTTTCTTTCTTTTTTTTTTTTTTTAGTTGGAGTCTCACTGTTGTTCAGGCTGGAGTGGCACACTCACAGCCACCGCAGCCTTGACCTACTGGGTTCAGGGAATCCTTCCACCTCAGCCTTCCAATACAGGTGCATGGTACCACGCCCGGTCAATTTTTTTTATTATTTATTTATTTTTGAGTTGAAGTCTCACTCTGTCATCCAGACTGGAGTGCAGTGGCACGCTCCGGCCACCACAGCCTCGACCTGCTGGGCTCCGATAATCCTTCCACCTCAGCCTTCCAAGTAGCCACAACTACAGGTGCGCGCCATTCCCAGCTAATTTTTGATTTATTGTAGAGACAAGGTCTCGCCAAGTTGCCCAGGCGGTCTCGAACCCACGGGCTCAGGCAATCCACTTGCCTCGGCCTCCCAAAGCGCTGGGATTACAGGTGAAATCACCGAGCCCCGCCTATAAGTGTTTCTATACAAGAAAAGCATGAGTTGAGAAGTAAGTAATTACACCCCCAGTTGTACTTAATTATCCAGATTCACAAAGAAAGGAATAAAGTCTCGTCAATTTTGAAACGTGCACAAACTTCAAATATAGCAACAGTTTTTTGGAACTCATCACTTTGCAATGAATTAGCTATGGAACAAACCCTACAGATTTGTTGAGAGAGGGATGCCGTGGATTTTAGTTCCATGTCTGTATTCTAGGATCCCTATTTCTGAGGTGACAGGCCACGCTGTGCCTGGGGGGAAGGAGCTGATCTGGGCTGGAAGCCCGCACTCCTTCTCTCTGGCCGAGTCATACAAATGTAGCAGAAGAATAAAAATGAACAATGGACAACAAACAGCACTTACAGCAAGACTGTTATGCTGGAGAGGTGTGAACCTAAGTCCTTTCAATTAAAGATTGAAACTCAGTTTTACCTTCAGGCACTGAACAGGGAGAAAATCAGCGGGTACCCTGCACCTTTTTTTTCTTAAGCAGGATTTATTGAGAGGACAGAAAAGCTCCCATAGCGGAAGCACCTTTTTAAGAGAACTGTGGTGGCTATCTAGCCCAAGCAAAGAATCAATTCTGAAGCCACACAACCCAAACAGAAGCTACAAGCGCTAACTTCAAAAAGGAGGCTTGAAATGCTTTGGAAAACGCACAACAGTTTCAGACATAGGAGTAAGTAATAATATTAAGCTGCCATACACAGGATAGATGTTCCCAGAACCTCCACGTAACTTCCACGTATTCTCTCCAAATGCCCTTTTCCTACAGCTGCTCGCTGGGCACCAAGATCCGGCGAAAACTAAGACAGATTTGTTTGCCGGAGCTTTCTACCTTTTACCCAGAAGTGTTCGTGTTTCATTAATTCCGCCATCACGCAGCACTTGAGAAATCCAGAGCAACTGCAAGGCAAATCTGTGCTAATTTTTTTTAAATTAGTAAACTTAACCACAAGCCACACTTATTTTTAGCCAGAACTCTGGAATGAAGGTTTTGGGGAGGTTTTGCACTTATTCTCATGAACACTTGGAAGGATTTGACTCCCAAGTGACACGATGAGCCCTTTTTCCTATCCTCGACATGCTGTCTCCTGCTTACCAGGAAAGTCCTTGTCCTTCACGGGTTTTGAAAACTCAGCTGGACACGACACGACACACACACACACACACACACGAACGCCGGACGCCCAGGCA
>NW_007052101.1:2332-3899 GCF_000164805.1 Carlito syrichta | reverse complement strand
CGGCGTCCTGGAGTCGTGGCTTTCACAGGCGTCCTAGATACTTTTGAGGTCCCGAGCTTCCCGGATCGGCAAGACCCCGATAGGCCATTTCCTCTTAAGTGCTCGCATTCCAGCAGGATCCTATTTTCAGAGGACTTCCTAAATAATGTCACGCGTAGGAATCTCCAGTTTTAAAATGCCTGGAAGGAAACTGAAAATTCCCCAAATGCCTGCAGTCGAATGCGACCCTGGGTAGGCAAGGAGGGCTTGTTAAGTAGATGGGAGATGGCTGGAGGTATCTCTCGTGAGCATCACGATACAAACGGACGGGCTCTTATTATGTACTTTTCACCAGAGGGGAAGTTAGGAACGAGGGAGCTTGCTCGCTGCAGGCAGAGTTCCCCCACCCCGAGCCAAGCCCGGCTGGCCGGTCCAAAGGTTGAAAGCTTGAGGGCTCAGCATCTGACCCACTGACAAGTTTCCTTGGGCAAGTGTGGGGTTTTGCAAAAATATAAATAAATTACCAAAATGGCAAACCCCACATTTCTGGCTTATCTCTTAAAAAGTCAAAAAATGTGCTCGCTTTGAGCCCCTTATTTTCACGTGGCAGCTAATTCTGAGTACCATCTGATGGTTTGGGGCAGTCACTGCCCCCCCCCCCCCAGCTGCCAGAATCTTTTTTCATGCCCACGCCAGCGTGCCCCACTCCCCTGACGGCATTGCATCTGCAGATGTATGTAACATGACAAGTGAGAAAACCCTGCAAATGCATGGAAATACTAATAAAGAGCATGTTAACTAAAATAACCCAGGAGACAATAACCTTGTCCGTGCTGACTACAACTGTGAAATTCCCTCAGCCTGCTATTGTAGACTCGTACACACCACTCTGGAAAACTGTTTGGTAATATCTACTCTTGGGGCTTAGAAAATGATGTCCCAGGATGCGTGGCTGCAGTCCCAGCTCCTGGGGAGGCTGCGGGGAGCTATAATTGCACCCCTGTACTCCAGCCTGGGTGACAGAGCCAGACCTGTTATTTAAAAAAAGAAAATGATATTTCAAAGGATGGTTCTTTGGCACGCTGAGTACTTTGAACCAAAGGAGATTGGACGGCCTCAGAAGCAGCCTCAGAAGCAAAGTCTCTTTCTGACCTTCCCCTGCCCTCCTGGCTAGCTAGCCCCTCTCTCTTTCTCCCCTGAAGCGAGTCATAGAAACAAAAATTCCTCTTCCCCAAGGCAGGTCCTAGAAACGAGAATCCCTCTCAGCCAAAGCAAGCCAAAAACCTACAAAAGTCCTTCTCCCTCTCCCCCTCCTCCCTTGCTCATTCCAGAAGGCTCCTACCCCATATCCAGGAGGAAGGAATGTTACACCAAGAGGCCAAGAAGAATCTGAACAGGCAGGCCTCGCTGGGTTCCCCCAGGGACTGTTGTATCAGGCCATCTCTTTTCAACCCATACCATCGCTCTCTGCACAGCTAGCTGTCGATTCTTCATCAAACCTGAGAATAAGACGAGACTACGTTCCTTGGGTGTTGGGCTCTTCATTTCTCTCTCTTTTCTTTTTTTTTTTTTTTTTTGAGTTGGAGTC
>NW_007052101.1:0-1966 GCF_000164805.1 Carlito syrichta | reverse complement strand
TTTTTTTGATTTATTGTAGAGCTGAGGTCTCACCAAGTTGCCCAGGCGGGTCTCAAACCCACGGGCTCAGGCAATCTACTCACCTCAGCCTCCCAAAGCGTGGTTTTTTTTTTGAGTCAGGGTCTCACTCTGTCTCCCAGGCTGAAGTACAGTGGCATGACCATGGCTCACCACAGCCGCACCCTCCTGAGCTCAGGCTATCCTCCTGCCTCAGCCTCCTGAGTAGCTGGGACTACAGCCGTGCCACCACACCCAGCTAATTTTTCTGATTTTTCCTAGAGACGAAGAAGTCTTATTATGGTGCCCAGGCTGGAGGGTCCTCTTTTTTTTTGAGTCAGAGTCTTGCTGTCACCCAGGCTGGAGTACAGTGGCATGCTCAAAGCCACCGCAGCCTCAACCTGCTGGGCTCAGGAGATCCTTCTGCCTCAGCCTTCCAAATAGCTGGAACCACAGGTACACACCACCACGCCTGGCTAATTTTTTGATTTATTGTAGAGATGAAGTGATGCTATACTGCCCAGGCTGGTCTCAAACCCGTGGGCTCAGGCAATCCTCTCACCTCCGCTTCCCAAAGTGCTGGGATTATAGGTGTGAGCTGCTGCGCCCGGCTAGGGTCCTTTTGTGTTACATAAAATCTTAAGTGATTTGATTTTGCTTTTCTCTCATGAATCTATCTTTCGTTACAGGGGTATCAGCTGTGACCCTCATAAGGCGACCCCTTCACTACTAAAGCTTCAGCCTTAGTTTGACTTTGCAATTCCATCGAAATTCCACAGAAACGCATACAAATGTTCACCAAAATACTTGTACTAGAGTATTAATAACTGTTCTATTTATAATAGACAAAAAAAAACCTGGAAACTACCCAAAAATGTCCATTAAACATAGAAGGAATAAGCCGGGCTTGGTGGCTCAGCCTGTAATCCTGCGATTTGGGAGGCTGAGGTGAGTGGATTGCCTGAGCCTGCAGGTTCGAGATCCGCCTGGGCAACTTGGTGAGCCCTCATCTCTACAATAAATCAAAAAATTAGCCGGGTGTGGTAGTGTGCGCCTAGAGTTCTGGCTACTTGGAGCCCAGCAGGTCGAGGCTGCAGTGGCCGGAAGCGGCCACTGCACTCCAGTCTGGGCGACAGAGTGAGACTCCAACTCAAAAAAAAAAAGAAGGAATAGATAAATCATCTGGGGGTGGTGGCTCACACCTATAATCCCAGCACTTTGGGAGGCCAGGGCGAGAGGATTGCTTGAGCCCAGGAGATCCAGACCAACTTGGGCAACATAACCAGACCTCGTCTCTACAAAATATCAAAAAATTAGCCGGGTATGGTGGCACATGCCTGTAGTCTCAGCTACCTAGGAGGCTGAAGTGGAAGGATAGCCTGAGCCCAGGAGGTTGAGGCTGAGGTAAACCATGATCATGCCATTGTACTCCAGCCTGAATGACAGTGAGGCGACAACTCAAAAAAAAAAAAATTGTGGCAGTGTGCGGCGGCTCAAGCTTGTAATCCCAGAACTTTGGGAGGCCAAGGCAGGAGGATTACTTGAGCCCAGGAGAGACCAGTCTGGGCGACACAGTGAGACCCTATCTCTACAAAAATTTTAAAAATTAGGGCATGGCTATGTGCACCTGCAATCCCAGCTACTTCGGAGGCTGAGGTGGGAGGATCATCTGAGCTCAGGAGGTTGAGGCTACAGTGAGCTGTAATCATGCCACTGCAACTCCAGCCTGGGCAACAGAGACCTCAACTATAAACAAAGAAACAAATAAATAAATAAATATTTGTCAGGCTCACTGGCTCATGCCTATAATTCCACTACTTTGAGAGGTGGAGGCGAGAGGATTGCCTGAGTCCAGGGATTCCAGACCAGCCTGGGCAATAAATTAAAAATTAAGCCGGGCTTGGTGGCTCAGCCTGTAATCCGGTGCTTTGGGAGGCTGAGGTGAGTGGATTGCCTGAGCCCGCGGGTT
>NW_007052100.1:0-832 GCF_000164805.1 Carlito syrichta | reverse complement strand
TTTAGAAAACTAAGTATGAGAAGAAGGGTGTATATAAATATTAGACAGCCAAAGCAGTGACACTTAGTGAAATTTGTCCAACTTTGGCAACTCAGAAATTAAATACATTTCCTTTTTGAGAAAACTCCATAGCTAGTAGGAGGAAGCGCTCCACGTCCTATTGTGAAAGTAGAAGTAAAATAGCTTCTTTTTGTTTTTTTGTGAAGTAGAGCATAGATATTTGATCCAGCTTGCCCAATCCGCACTTTGAATATTTAAAAATAAGTAACAAGTAAGTCAAAATAGTGAGTATAGTGGTAATGAGGTCAAGGGACAAGTAGCGTAACAGATGCCTACTTAGAGCACCAGTGATGTCACTGGTGAGGAGTTCAGTGGTTGCACTTCCCGTTGCGTCTTCCTAATGAGGCAGTGTCTATGTTCATATTCTTGTTGTCAGGCCTCTCTCAGTTCTCTAGTTTTCTTAGCATGTTTCTTCAATATTCCTGTTTATTCAGAAAGTTACCCGACATCCTTCCAATTAATTCTTTATTCTGAATAAACGTGGCAGAACTGATCTCACAGAACTGAGAAGGCAGATTGGTACAAGTCTTCAGCAGAGCACCCAGAGAGGAATAGAAAAGGGTCGAGTTCCAGCAAGCTAGGTGGAGGGAGAGAACTATCGACAGAGGTTCTGGGTTTGTAGCCATAATACCTCACATAAAAAATGCCTATTACTTGGGGGAAAACTTCAGATTTGCTCCCTTTTTTTTTTTTACCTTATTGAAAAATGAACATTTCAGCTCTCTCATTGTGAACTCTTTCTTTTTTTTTTTTTTTTTTTTTTTTTTTTTTT
>NW_007052099.1:111082-115597 GCF_000164805.1 Carlito syrichta | reverse complement strand
TTTTTTTTTTTTTTTGTAGAGACGAGGTCTCACTATGTTGCTCAGTCAGGTCTTAAACTCCTAGGCTCAAGTAATCCTCCCACCTTGGTCTCCTAAAGTGCTGGGATAACAGGCATGAGCCACTGTGCTCGGCTATTATTATTATTTTTTACCCTGCCAATAGCCTTTGTGATATGGGACACTGCCGTTTCTTTCTCCCGGAAGCTGCTCTGTCATCTTGCTCTTTTTCTTCCTTTTTTTTTTGCTCCTTCGATTTGTTCTAAAAAGTTAACTTTCTTCTGTCTTGGAATATCCCTTGTTGACTACTTCAGCTTTGGGACCGGCTGCTTTTGAGGGTTGCTTTCGAGGGAGAATAGTAGAAATTGTAAGAAACGAATGTGACACATTTGGCATCCTGTAACACCAACAGGATTACCAGGTTTTTTTTTTTGAAGATTGTAGAGAAAGCAGCATGAATCAACCTCAATTATTTGTAAGTAAAATTAGAGTGGTTTCAAGCTGTCACTTTTCTCTGTCCTACACACGTTATTCAAATAAGTTGGCGGAAGAAAGTTGTTTGGGTTTACATCAGGGAATTATGGGGACATAAATCTGGGTCTAAATTGGAGAAATTTAAAATGCAAAATCTTTAACTTGGAGAGGTGGCATAGTGTAATCATCCAGCAGGCGGACTCTAATGCTGAATTATCTGGTTGGAGCTTTATCTTTGCCGCTTCCTGGCTGTGTGACCTTGAGAGAGCTCCTTAACTTCTCTGTGCCTCATTGTTCTCACCTGTTATTGATTGATTGATCGATTGATTGATTGATTGAGTCAGAGTCTCACTCTGTTGCCCAGGCTGGAGTACAGTGGGACGCTCACAGCCACCACAGCCTTGACCTCCTGGGCTCAGGTGATCCTTCCACCTGAGCCTCCTGAGTGGCTGGGACTACAGGTATGTGCCACTACGCCCGGCTAATTTTTAAAAAATTTATTGTAGGCCGGGCTCGGTGGCTCAGCCTGTAATCCCAGCACTTTGGGAGGCCAAGGCGAGTGGATTGCCTGAGCCCACCAGTTCGAGACTAGCCCGGGCAACTTGGTGAGATCTTGTCTCTACAATAAAATAAAAAATAGCCGGCCGTGGTAGCATGCGTCTGTAGTTCTGGGCTACTTGGAAGGTTGAGGTGGAAGGATCGCTGAAGCCCTTCTAGAAAGTCGATGCTGGGATGGCCGTGAGCGTGCATGCCACTGCACTCCAGCCTGGGCGAAGGAATGAGACTCCAACTAAAAAAAAAAAAAAAAAAATTATTGTACAGACAGGGTCTCGCTATGTTGCCCAGGCTGGTCTCAAATGTCTGGGCTCAAGCGATCCTCTTGCCTTGGCTTCCCAAAGTGCTGGGACTACCGGTGTGAATTACCATGCCCAGATTTAAAAAAAAATATATATATATATATTTTACATCTTTAATAGATGAAACAGGGTCTTAATATGTTGCCCAGGCTAGTCTCGAATTCCTGGTCTCAAGCAATCCTTCCATCTTGGCCTCTCAAAGTGCTGGAATTATAGGAATTATAGGAGCCACTACACCTGGTCTTTCTCATCTGTTAAATGGAGATTGTCTTGATTTGTGTCCCCCTGAGATGAAGACTTGAGTCCAGGTTGCTTATTAGGGAGGTGTCAAAGAAAAATTGTACCCAATGGAGTTAAACAGGCGAGCAAGACTGTATTCAAGATGATTGGTTGGCTGTAGTGGCTCATACCTGTAGTTCCAGTACTTTGGGAGACTGAGGTGGGAGGATTGCCTGGGGCCAAGAGTTTGAGACCAGCTTGGGCAAGATAATGAGACCCTTTCTCTTCACAGGGATCTACAAAAGAATAAAAATTAAAAATTAGCCAATTGCACTGGTGCTCACCTGCAGTCCCAGCTACTCTGGAGGCTGAGGTGAGAGGTTCACTTGAGCCCAAGAGTTAGAAATCACAGTGAGCTATGTTTGTACCACTGTCCTCCAGCCTGGGTGACAGAGCAAGACCTGGTCTCTCTCTCTTTTTATTTTTATTTTTTGAGTCAGTCTCACTCTATTGCTTAGGCTGGAGGGCAGTGGCACGCTCATGGCTACCACACCCTCAACCTGCTGGACTCAGGTGATCCTTTTGCCTCAGCGTTCCAAGTAGCTGGAACTACAGGCTCACGCCACCACTCCCCGCTAATTTTTTTTTTTGATTTATTGTAGAGATAAGGTCTTGCCAAGTTGCCCAGGCTGGTCTCGAACCTGTAAGCGAGGCAATCCTCTCACCTTAGCCTCCCAAAGTGCTGGGATTATAGGTGTGAGCTACTGTGCGCAGCTGACCTGGTCTCTCTTAAACAAACAAACAAACAAACAAATGTTGTTAACACAATTTAGAGTCGCTAAAATGCAGAAACAGGCCAGGCACAGTCTCACTATGTTGTTCAGGCTGTTGTTTCACTATGTTCGAACGCCTAGGCTCAAGCAATCCTCTTGCCTTAGCCTCCCAGACTGCTGGAATTACAGGTGTGAGCCACCGCACCTGGCCTAAAACTGTTTAATAATACTCTTTCTAATTGTGGCAAAATATATATAACATAAAATTTACCATCCTAATCATTTTTAAGTGTACGGTTTAGTGACATTAATCACATCTACACTGTTGTGTGAGACTCACCACCATCGTCTCCAGAACTTTCCCACTTTCTCAAACAGAAACTCTGTCCAATAAGCAATAATCATCCACTTCCCACTCCCCCAGGCCCTGGCAGCCACGGCTCTACTTTTTGTTGTCTTTGAATTTGATTCCTTTAGCTATGAGGTTACGCATTTCCAGCAGGAATTCCATAGACATGATGTGTCCTTTTGAGTATAACCTATTTGGGGACAGATGATTTGATACACTGACGTTAACTGTGTGTAGGGTCTTTTTTGTTTTTGAGTTGAGATCTCACTCTGTCGTCCAGACTAGATAGAGTTCAGTGACACGATCATGGCTCACTGCAACCTTGACCTCCTGGGCTTAGGCGATTCTTCCGCCTCAGCCTTTCAAGTAGCTGGGACTACAGGCATGCGCCACCACACCCGACTAATTTTTTGGTTTTTTTGGTAGAGATGAAGTCTTGCTGTGTTGCCCAGGATAGTCTTGGACCCCTGGGTTCAGCAATCCTCCCACATCAGCCTCCCAAAGTGCTGGAATTACTGGCAGGAGCCACCACATCCAGCCCATTTTGGGGGTTTTCACCTGAGGGGTTGGAGAATGGTGGAGAGAGCAGAAAGATGTGTGGTCCAGGCTTGAGATGAGACTCTGTTGGCAACAGGTGAGTCAGAGCTAGCTGGGAACTGCCCCTGTGGATGCAGGGAGGAGGACTCAAGGCACCGGAGGGTCTGCTGCAGAGGTGATCATTAAACAGCCCAGAAGCCTGTAGGGATTTGTCAGCGTTAAAAAAAATAATGTGATGCCTGACTCAAAGCAACAGTTCAGTGGCTGTTATGCTACAAGATTTCCTGTTTAAAAATTTTTAAAAATATTTGTTAGTTAGAGACAGAGTCAGCCGGGCTCGGTGGCTCAGCCTGTAATCCCATGCCTTGGGAAGCTGAGGTGAGTGGATTGCCTGAGCCCGCGGGTTCGAGACCCACCTGGGCAGCGAGACCTCATCTCTACAATAAATCAAAAAATTAGCCGGGCGTGGTAGCGCGCGCCTGTAATTCCGGCTACTCGGAAGGCTGAAGTGGAAGGATGGCTGGAGCCCAGCAGATCGACGCTGGCATGGCCGTGAGCATGCCACTGCACTCCAGCCTGGGCGACAGAGTGAGACTCCGAGTCAAAAAAAAAAAAAAGAGAGACAGAGTCTTGCTCTATCACCAGGTTGGCGTTCAGTGGTGCAGTCATAGCTCATTGCATTCTTGAATTCCTGGCATCAGCCATCCTTCCACTTCAGCCTCCCAAGTAGCTGGGATTACAGGCACATCACCACACCTGGCTAATTGAAAAACTTTTTTTTTTTTTTTTTTTGCAGCGATGGGGTCTTGCTATATTGCCCAGGCTGGTTGTGAACTCCTGACCTCTAGTGATCCTTCTGTCTTGGCCTCCCAAAGTGCTGGAATTACAAGTGTGAGTCACCACACCCAGCCTACAAGGTTTCCAATATCTGGCTGTATCTTTCTGAGACCACCAAATCGCCACCCCAGCTTGCCTGGTGGTAGCACCTTTATTCCTTGGCAGTTTCTACACTAAGGAGGTTCAGTAGTCCCGGCACACTGAGACCAAACATTCTGTGTCCTTCAATAATATTTCATAAATAATTGATCCGGGAGTGGGGGCTCATACCTATAATCCCAGCACTTTGGGAGGCTGAGATGGGAGGATTGCTTGAGTCCAGGAGTTCGAGACCAGCCTGGGCAACACAGCGAGCAAGACCTCATCTCTACAAAAAAAATTTTAAAAATTAACTGGGGTTAGCCAGGCTCGGTGGCTCAGCCTGTAATCCCACGCCTTTGGGAGGCTGAGGTGAGTGGATTGCCTGAGCCTG
>NW_007052099.1:110319-110958 GCF_000164805.1 Carlito syrichta | reverse complement strand
TGGGTGACAGAGTGAGACTCCAACTCAAAAAAAAAAAAAATTAACTGGGGTGGTAGCACATGCCTTGTAGTCCCAGCTATTAGGAAGCCTGAGCTAGGAGGATCACCTGAGCCCAGCAGGTCGACTCTGACTAAAATGATAATAAAAATAGTTGAACGATTGCAGGCAGAATAACGGAAACCTGAGGACCTAGCTTCTTCCTGCAGCCTCCTCTGACCTCCAGAGGCTGAGTCTGCCTCACAGTATAGTCTATTCTTCACACTGTCACCAGGGGGAGCCCTGGGATTTCCTTTTTAGCAACAGTTTTTGGAACTGTAGATCACTTTCTGTTGCTTTTAAAAATTGAACTGAAATGCACAAAATACAAAATTGACGTGTTTAAAAAGAACAATTCAGTGGCATTGAGTACATTTGCAATGTTGTGCAGCTACCCTCTCTCTCTCTCTTTCTCTCTCTCTGTTTTGGTTTTTAAAATTTTTATTTATTGAATTTTTAATTTTTATTTATTTATTTGAGTCAGAGTCTCACTCTGTCTGCCAGGCTGGAGTGCAGTGGCATGCTCATGGCCACTGCAGCCTCGACCTACTGGGCTCAGGCGATCTTTCTGCCTCAGCCTTCCAAGTAGCTGGAACTACAGGC
>NW_007052099.1:96414-109907 GCF_000164805.1 Carlito syrichta | reverse complement strand
TCGACCTGCTGGGCTCCGGCGATCCTTTCGCCTCAGCCTTCCCAGTAGCCAGAATTACAGGCGCACGCTACCACGCCCGGCTGATTTTTTGAGAGATGAGGTCTCACCTGCCCAGACGGGTCTCAAACCCGTGGGCTCAGGCAATCCGCTCACCTCAACCTCCCAAAGGCACAGGATTAGAGGCTGAGCCACTGAGCCTGGCTCATTTCTACTTTTAAATGAGTGTGGTCTCACTATGTTGCCCAGGCTGATCTTGAACTCCTGAGCTCAAAGCAGCCTCCTGCCTCAGCCCTCTGAATAGCTGGGATTACTGCTGTGAGCCACCACATCTGGCTAATTATTGCTATTTAGTTCTGGAACATTTTTTTCACTCTAGAAAGAAACCCTATCCTCAGGAAACTCTTATGGAACACCACAGCCAAACCCCCTATAACCTGGGGGCTGCTCGGAAGGTGTTTTTGGAAGGTGTTTTCTACAGGGTGTTGGGCTATGGCCTTTGCCATGCTCTCATCTTATTCTCCCTTGTTCTCCACCCCCTCCTGTTAGGTGTGAGCTAGATAAACAAAGAATGAAATCACTCATTGATTTGTTCATGGACAATCATTTATTTTGTGTCAGGCACTGGTTTATGGTCAGGCTACACAGATGGAATCACTTGCCCTTGCGCTCAACGTGGTTGCATTTGGAGGAGGAGACAGACAAAACAGTGTGCAGTTGACCTTGGTATATTGTGGGCGAGGCATGCCAGCTCACACCTGTAATCCCAGCATCATGGGAGGCCGAGGAGAGAGGATTGCTTGAGCCCAGCTATTTGAGACCAGCCTAGGCAGCATATCGAGACCCTGTCTCTACAAAAAATACAAATAAAAAAATTAGCAGGGTGTGGCATATACCTGCAGTCCCAACTACTTGGGAGGCTGAGACAGGAGAATCACCTGAGCCCAGGAGGTTGAGGTTGCAGTGAGCCGTGATCGTGACACTGCACTCTAGTCTGGGCCACAGAGTGAGACTCCAACTCGGGAAAAAAAAAAAAAAGACAGGGCCTCACTCTGTCACCCAGGTTGGTCTTGAACTTCTGACCTCAAGCAGTTCTCCCACCTTGGCCTCCCAAAATGCTGGGATTACAGCCGTGAGTCACTGCTGCTGGCCTGATATGTAATTACTCACCGTAGTCACCACGCTGTGCAGGAGATCTCAAATCTTACTCCTCCCATCCAACTGAAACTTGGACACTTGGACAAACATCCCCCCACTCCCCTCCTCCCCCTGTAACTCCTATTCTACTTTCTGTTCCTGTGAGTTCAGCTTCTTCTTCTTTTTTTTTTTGAGTTGGAGTCACTCTATCATCCAGACTGGAGTGCAGTGGCCACTCCCGGCCACTGCAGCCTCGACCTGCTGGGCCCTGGCGATCCTCCCGCCTCAGCCTTCCAAGTAGCTGCTACCACACCCGACTAATTTTTTGATTTACTGTAGAGATGAGGTCTCACCAAGTTTCCCAGGTGGGTCTCGAACTCGCGGGCTCAGGCAATTCACTCACCTCAACCCCCCAAGGCGCGGGATTATAGGCTGAGCCACCAAGCCCGGCTTCAGCTTCTTTTTATTTGTTTTTTTGTTTTTGAGTCGGAGTCTCATTCTGGTGCCCAGGCTGGAGTGCAGTGGCACGCTCATGGCCACCGCAGCCTCGACCTCCTGGGCTCCGGTGACTCTTCTGCCTTAGCCTTCCAAGTAGCTGGAACCATAGGTATTCACCACCATGCTCGACTAATTTTTTGATTTATTGTAGAGTCGAGGTCTCACCATGTTGCTCAGGCTGGTCTGTAACCCATGGACTCAGGCAATCCTCTCACCTCCCCTCCCAAAGTGCTGGAATTATAGGTGTGAGCCACTATGCCCGGTCAGAATTCAACTTTTTAAGATTCCACAGATAAGTGAGTCCATGCACTCTAAGTCCTTCTGTGCCTGGCTTGTTTCACTTACCATGTGTCTTCCACCTTTTCACGCTCAGGGTGATTCTGTTTCCTTCTGGTTTGCTGGTCTTGAGACCTGGCATTCTGGGGGCAGATATGCACGTGTGTCTTCAAAATTCCCCACGGTGGCACTTGCAGTGACTGGTTCTGGTGCGTAATGCCCATGGAAGGGCACAGGAGCTCTGTCGTGGCAGCTAGATTTTAGGCATTGCCTCAGAAGGAGATGATTTACTTACTTTTTCCTTATAACTTGCTCCAAGAGTGCGAATTTATCCACAAACCCTTCCTGGGTTTTGATTACTTAATTTATTAAAAAAAAAAAAAAACGTTGTAGGAGCTGGTGACTCAAGACTATAGTCCCAGCTACATGGGAGGCTGAGGCGGGAGGATCGCTTAGAACCCAGGAGTTCGAGGCTGCGGTGAGCTATGTTTGTGTCACTGCACTCCAGCGTGGGTGACAGAGCGAGATCCTGTTTCTAAAAATTTGTTAATTTGGAA
The DNA here is from genome assembly GCF_000164805.1 of Carlito syrichta. NCBI lineage: Eukaryota > Metazoa > Chordata > Mammalia > Primates > Tarsiidae > Carlito > Carlito syrichta. Next base: position 107,442 of record NW_007052099.1, on the reverse strand, counting down.
ATCATTTCAGACTTACAAAATTGTTGTAAAAATAGCACAGGCAATTTCATTCCTATATGTCCCAAAGAATTAGTCAGAAACAGGTATTCAGACAAAAGCTTTACACAAATGCTCACAGCAGCACTATTCACAACAGACAAAAAGTGAAAGGTCAAAGTCTGGATGAATGGATACCTTGTAGCACAATGGACTATTGTTCCACTACAGAAAGGAAGGAAGCAGTGATATATGCTACCACATAGTGGAACCTCAAAAATGTTTATAGCCAGTGAAAGAAACAAGACCCAAAAGGTCACGTTATATAATTCCATTTATACAAAATGTCCAGAATAGGTAAATCTATAGAGACAGGATGTGGGTTGGTGATCGCCAGGGGATGGGGGTGGAGGAATGGGGATGGGGTTTCTTTCTGGGGTGATGAAAATGTTCTGGAACTAGATAGAGGTGGTGATTGCACAACATTGTTAATGTGCTAACTGCCACTGGATTGTACACTTGAGACTGGTTAATTTTATGTTCTGTGACTTTTCCTTCCATGACATTTATAAAAACACAATGTGTTCCCATGTATCCTTCACCTAGATTCCCCAAATTGTACCATCTTAATAACTAAGGCACAATAATCAGAATGAGGAAATTGGTATAAATTCTCTCTCTCTCTCTCTCTCTCTCTCTATATATATATATATATATATATATATATTTGTTTTGTTTTTTGAGTTGCTATCTCACTCTGTCACCCAGGCCAGAGTGCAGTGGCATGATCATAGCTCACCGCAGCCTTGACCTCCTGGACTCAGGCGTTCCTCCTTCCTCAGCCTCCCCAGTAGCTGGGACTATAGGCACAGACCACATGCCTAGCTAATTTTTTGATATATATATATATATATATTTTTTTGAGTTGGAGTCTCACTCTGTTGCCCAGACTGGAGTGCAGTGGCCACTCCCGGCCACCGCAGCCTCGACCTGCTGGGCTCCGGCGATCCTCCCGCCTCAGCCTTCCGAGTAGCTGGAACTACAGGCGCGCGCCACCACGCCCGGCTGATTTTTTGATTTATTGTAGAGATGAGGTCTCGCTGCCCAGGCGGGTCTTGAACCTGCGGGTTCAGGCAATTCACTCACCTCAGCCTCCCAAAGGCACGAGATTACAGGCTGAGCCACCGAGCCCGGCAATTTTTTGATATTTTATAGAGATGAAGTCTCGCTGTGTTGTCTAGGCTGGTCTTGAACTCCTGGGCTCAAGCAGTCCTCCCTCCTCGGCCTCCCAAAGTGCTGGGATGATACGCATGAGCCATCACGCCTGTCCTCCAGGCAATACTTACATCTAATCGACAGACCTCATTCCAAGTTTGCTGATTAGTCCACAAATGCCCCCTTTTCCAGCCTGGAAGCCCATCCAGGGTCACCTGGTGCATTTAGTTGTCAAGTTTCTTTTTTTTTTTTTTGAGTTGGAGTCTCACTCTGTCACCCAGACTGGAGTGCAGTGGTTGCTCCCAGCCACCGCAACCTCGACCTGCTGGGCTCCGGCAATCCTTCCGCCTCAGCCTTCCGAGTAGCCAGAATTACAGGCATGCACTACCACGCCCAGCTGATTTTTTGATTTATTGTAGAGATGAGGTCTCGCTGCCCAGGCGGGTCTCGAACCCGCGGGCTCAGGCAATCCCCTCACCTCAGCCTCCCAAAGGCGCGGGATTACAGGCTGAGCCACCGAGCCCGGCATTTGTCAAGTTTCTTTATCTCTCCTAATTCAGGATGATTCCTCAGTCTTTCTTGCCTCTGATACTTTTGAAACCTACAGGGCTGCTGTTTTGTAGAATGTCTTTCAATTTGGGCATGTCTGATGTTCTCTGATGACTAAACTCAGGTTCTGCATTTTGGGCAACAATACCTCAGTCATGAAGTTATGTCCTTCTCAGTACATTATTTAAGAAGATGCAGGATTTTGTTATTGTTAGAGTCTCACTCTGTCGCTTAGTCTGGACGTTCACTGCCACTGCAACCTTGACTTGCTGGGTTCAGGTGATTCTTCTGCCTCAGCCTTCCCAGTAGCTGAAACCACTGGTGTGCATCACCACACTTGGCTAATTTTTTGATTTATTGTAGAGACAAGGTCATGTCAAGTTGCCCAGGTTGGTCTCGAACCCCTGGGCTCAGGCAGTCCTCTTGCCTCCACCTCCCAAAGTGCTGGGATTTCAGACATGAGCCACCATGCCTGGCCTTTTTTTTTTTTTTTTTAAGAAATTTCTTTTTTTTTCCTGAGACAGGGTCTCGCTCTGTCACCCAGGCTGGAGTGCAGTGGTGCGATCATGGCTCACCACAGCCTCAACCTCCTGGGATTACAAATCCACATCATCATACTAGGCTGATCAATTTTTTATTTATTTTTTGTAGATACAAGGTCTCACTATGTTGCCTGGGCTGGTCTTGAACTCCTGGACTCAAGCTTTCCTTCCACCTTGGCCTCCCAGTGCTGGGATGACAGATATAAGCCACAGCACCTAACCTGTGCCTGGATTTTTGACAAGAGAAATGGTATTGTATTTTGAATCCCTGCCTTAGAATGACTATAGGTGGAACAGGCTGGCTCCCTAGGTATGAGCTCATATGAGGAGGGCTCCCATGTTTTTCATGTCCTAAGCAACTTTGTTCTTTTCTTTTCTTTTTTTTTTTTTGAGTCGGAGTCTCACTCCATCACCCAGACTGGAGTGTAGTGGCACAATCACAGTCACCACAGTCTCAACTTGCTGGGCTCAGGTGATCCTTCCACCGAAGCTTTCAGAGTAGCTGGAACTACAGGTGTGTGCCACTATGCCCAGCTAATTTTTTGATTTATTGTAGAGATGAAGTCTCGCCAAGTTGCTCAGGTTGGTCTCAAACCCCTGGTTTCCTCTTGTCTTGGCCTGCCAAAGTGCTGGGATTACAGGTGTGATCCACCGTGCCTGGCCTGTTCTTTTCAATATCTTTAATACCTCAACCCATAAGTTGAGAGTATAGAAACAAGATAGGCAGAGGCAGAGATAAAGGGAAACACATTTATTTGCTTTCTCTGTGAATTTTTTTTCTTTTCTTTTCTTTTTTTTTTTTGAGTCGGAGTTTCACTCTGTCGCCCAGGCTGGAGTACAGTGGCCACTCCTGGCCACTGCAGCCTCAACCTGCTGGGCTCTGACGATCCTTCCGCCTCAGCCTTCCGAGTAGCCAGAATTACAGGCATGTGCTACCATGCCCGGCTGATTTTTTTATTTATTGTAGAGATGAGGTCTCGCTGCCCAGGCGGGTCTCGAACCTGTGGGCTCCGGCAATCCACCACCTCAGTCTCCCAAAGGCGTGGGATTACAGGCTGAGCCACCGAACCCGACTAATTTTTAATTTTCTTTGGTAGAGGCAAGGTCTTGCTATGTTGCCCAGGCTGATCTCGAACACCTAAAGTCAAGCAATTCTCCCACCTTGGCCTCCCAAAGTGCTGGAATGACAGGTGTGAACCACCATGCCCAGTCTTTGTACGTTTTAATTAACACATGAACACCCGACTGATTTTTGATTTATTGTAGAGATGAGGTCTCGTCAAGTTGCCCAGGCGACTTGGGATTACAGGATGAGCCCAGGGATTACAGGATGAGCCACCGAGCCCGGCTGTTTCTATTCTAAAAATAGTTCATGTGGCCGGGCTCGGTGGCTCATCCTGTAATCCCACACCTTTGGGAGGCTGAGGTGAGTGGATTGCCTGAGCCCGTGGGTTCGAGACCCGCATGGGCAGCGAGACCTCATCTCTACAATAAATCAAAAAAGAAAAACCAGCCGGGTGTGGTAGCGCATGCCTGTAATTCCGGCGACTCGGAAGGCTGAGGCGGAAGCATCACCGGAGCCCAGCAGGTCGAGGCTGCGGTGGCTGGGAGCAGCCACTGCACTCCAGTCTGGGTGACGGAGTGAGACTCCAACTCAAAAAAAAAAAAAGACTAGAAACAAGCACTTCTTCTTTTGCCCTAGCTAATAATTTGAAATGGCTTTCCCTGAAGTCTTGATTTTTTTTCTGTCTCACTCTATTACTCACGGCCTGTGTGTTTTTATTTGACATTATGACCCCTCAAGTGTTCTTTTCCATTGTGTCTTCGTTTTGATTTTCTGATTGTTGACTTGGAAAATGCAATAGCAGGAATGTTGGGTGAGGGAGGCAGGTTGGGAGGAAAAAGCACTGGGATGGCCATTAGTGAGCTGGTGGCTCCTGCAGGTAATTGGAGCCCATGCCTGGAAGGGTCCCCCGGAAGGAAGGGATGGGGAGGTGGACATTGATCCACTGGCACCCATTCTGCACTGACTGAGAGTTAACTCCTGGGAGGTTTGTCTCTTCTGAAATTTTGGCAACAACTACCTGCAGAACAGCCTTTCTGTCACTTCAGCAAAGCTTTGAGGCAGGACAGGAAGTCACTTTGGCGTCTGCTCGAGGTGAGAGGCAGTGGGGGTGCACAGAACCTCCATCACTTGCATCTGAAATCGGAGGCTAGTTGGGGGAGGTGACACAGGGCAGAGGTGACATCTGTCTCACTTTTCAATGTATTCTCTGTGAGGGTTGATTCTACGAGGGGAACCCCCCCAAAACTGGAAGTATCTTTTGGAGGGCGGGCCCCTTTGAGTGCACTCCGAATTTGTTCCTCTGGATCAAATGGTCAACCAAAGTTTGTTTTTTTTTTTGAGTTGGAGTCTCACTCTGTTGCCCAGACTGGAGTGCAGTGGCCGCTCCCGGCCACCGCAGCCTCGACCTGCTGGGCTCCGGCGATCCTTCCGCCTCAGCCTTCCAAGTAACTGGAATTACAGGTGCACGCTGCCATGCCCGGCTAATTTTTTGATTTGTTGTAGAGATGAAGTCTCGCCAAGTTGCCCAGGCGGGTCTCGAACCTGCGGGCTCAGGCAATCCTCTCACCTCAGCATCCCAAAGTGCTGGGATTACAGGCTGAGCCACCGAACCTGGCTCAATAAATTCCATTTTTTAGGACCCTCTTCGTATGTGTTAACTTGACAGGCCAAGGGGTGCCCAGATAGCTGGTTAAACATGACTGTGGGTGTGTCTGGACGAGGTCGGCATGTGCTCGGGTGGGCTGGGTGAAGCACGTGGCTCTTCTCAGTGTGAGTGTGAGGGCACCGTCCCATCCACAAGGTCCTGATCAGAAGAGAAGGCAAAGGAGGACTGATTCATGCGCTCTGCCTGATGGCTTGAGCAGCAGCCTCCGTCTTCTCAGCCCTCGGTGCTCCTGGTTCTCAGACCTTCAGACTTGGGCTGGAGTCTGCAACATCAGCTCGGGTCCCAGGCCCTCGCAGGACCCCCCGACCCTCCTGGATCCTCAGCCTAAGATGGCAGAGGGGCCCCCTCGCTGTGAGCCAGCACCTCACGATAAGTATATGAAAGTCTCTTCAGATATTTGTGTATCTGTATATCTATCTATCTATTCACCCATCCATCCATCTAGTCAATCATCTATCCATCTAACATTCACCTGTCTTATTATCTATTTATCATCTATTGTCTATCTCTATCATTTATCTATCTAGCTCTGTCAATAACTTATCATCTATCCTGTCTATCAACTAAGAGTCTGTCTATTCTATTTATCACCTGTCATCTATTTATCACCTATCAATCATCTATCTATCTCTTATCTATCTATCCTGTCTATCTATTCTATCTATCCATCATCTATCTGTTTAGCTATCGTGTCATCTTTCAATCATCTATTATCTACCAATCCATCTATCCTATCTATCTGTCTGTCTATCTATCTACTTATCTATCATGTATCTATCCATCCCCCTCTCCTAGCTTCTCTTTCTCTGGAGGACCCTGACCAACCCATTATCTGTACAGGGTTGAAGAGTATTCTCACCCCCCACCCCCTGCAATTCACATCTGCCTGGAACTGTAGAATGTGACCTCATTTGGAGATAGGGTCTTTGCAGATGTAAGGAATTACATGAAGATAAGGTCATTCTGGAGTAGGCTGGGCTCTAAATTCTATGACCTTGTAAGAGAGCCATGTGTGGACAGAGATAGCCACGTATGAAGAGGGAAGAAGGATCAGGAGGGAGGCAGCTGTCAACCGAGGTTTCCCCCAACCTGCGCATCCCCACGTTCTCTGTCCATCTGCTGGAAGATGGACGAGGTCCTGCAGGGCAGGTCCTACCTGGAGCCCTCGGGGGCAGCGTGACCCTGCGGGCAACTTGACTTTGGACTTCTGGCCTCCAGAGGTGTGTGAGACAATCAGTTCTGCTATGTATGCCACCTGGATTGTGGCGGTTTGGGAGTGAACACACGTGCCTGTCCCGCTGCTTCTCAGCAAGTCCCTTCAAGTTTCTTTATACGTCCCTTGATCATGAGTGAGTCTCCCTGGGTTTCTACAACTCCTTTTCTCCTTTCTGTTCTTACTCATCCACACAAATGCTTCCACTAAACTAGCATGCTTTCCCTGCTGCAGTCCCAAATCTCTCTCCCAAGTACCAGGGGCGTATTTCCTGCTGCGGAGACATCTCCTCTTGGGCGTGCCACAGGCTCTGACCTTCGCCATGCCCCAAGCCAGCCTGGTCATCTCTTTCCCCCAGCCTGGTCATCCCCACATTCTCTCCTCCATCTGCCAGCCACACCTGCCAGGGCCTGGGGTGTCCTCCTTGACTCTCTCCGCTCCCCGTTTTCATCCCCACAAGCAACCTGCCCTGTGTTGCTGCAGATTCTGTTCCCGTTTGACTCTCACATTTGACTCAGAATGTCAGCTCCGTGAGGGCAGGGATCCTGGCCTGTCGTGTCCACTGCTGTATTCCCAGGGCCTCAGACAAAATCTGGCACACAGCAGGTGCTAAGTAAATGCTTCATAATAATGCACAAATGGATTCTAACAGCTAATGCCTTAGTTCCAGTCTTCACAACTCATCTGGATGCTGTCAAAGAGACAGAGCTGGACACCCGTGAAAAGCAGTAGAGACAGTTTAATTCAGTGACTGCAATAGGGGAGCAGGGACTTCAGTACAGAACTGAGCTCAATTCCGAACATGGCAAAGAAAGCCGGGTATGGTGGCTCACACCTATAATCTCAGCACTTGGGAGGCAGAGGCGAGAGGACTGCCTGAGTCCAGAGGTTCAAGACCAGCATGGGCAACTTGGCAAGACCTCGTTTCTACAATAAATCAACAGATTAGTTGGGCATGATGGCCCACACCTGTGATTCCAGCTACTTGGAAGACTGAGGCAGAAGGATCACTTGAGCCCAGCAGGTCGAGGCTGCAGTGGCTGTGTGTGCCATTGCACTCCAGCCTAGGTGATAGTGAGACTCTGACTCAAAAACAGAAATAACTATAACAAAAATACAGCAAAGACAGCTGGAGATTGAGAGCCCATGAGCAGAATGAGTGGGTCTAGAGGAGACATCAAAGGTAAGAGTGAGCCGGGCTTGGTGGCTCAGCCTGTAATCCCGCACCTTGGGAGGCTGAGCTGAGTGAATTGCCTGAGCCTGTGGGTTCGAGACCCACCTGGGCAACTTGGCGAAACCTCATCTCTACAATAAAAATAAAAAATTAGCCGGGTGTGGTAGCGTGCGCCTGTAGTTCCAGCTACTCGGAAGGCTGAGACAGAAGGATTGCCGGAGCCCAGCAGGTCGAGGCTGCGGTGGCCGGGAGCAGCCACTGCACTCCAGTCGGGGTGACAGTGAGATTCCAACTCTAAATAAATAAATAAATAAAATAAACGAACAGAGGAATAGAAAGAAGGCTACTCTTGCTGGGTGTGATGGCTCATACTTCTAATCTCAGCACTTTGGGAGGCTGAGGAGGGAGGATCACTGGAGCCAGAGAGTTTGAGATCAGTCTGGGCAACATAGTGAGACCCCATCTCTACAAAAATAAAAGAATTAAAAAATTAAACACACACCTCTCATTCCAGCTACTCAGGAGACTGAAGTGGAAAGATTGCCTGAACCCAGGAGGTTGAGGCTTGGTAAGCACTGCAGCCTGGGTGACAGAGTGAAAACCTGACTCAAATAACAAAACACAAACAAACAAACAAACAACCCCCCCCAACAAAACAGCAGCAACAACAAAAAGCAATTGGAAACTTGGGAAACCTCTTGCTGTCCATACTTAGAACTTGTTCCCTGTTGTGAAAAGCAGGTCTTGGGGTCCAGAGTCAAGGGGCGAGGATTCTGCCTTTGGTGAGGGTAGCAGCAATGCCCTAGCACCCAGGGTTCAGAGAAGGTCGGAGAAGTGGGAACCATCGTTCCATCAGTGCACATAATCCCAGCTACTCGGGAGGATGAAGCAGGAGGATCCCAGGAGTTGAAGACCAGCCTGGACAGCACGGCAAGACCCTGTCTCCAAAAATACATAATCCAGTCAACCGAACGGTCACTACTTCTCTGCTTCCCTCACGGGTCCACAAGTCAATGAAGCAGGAGCTGAAAGGGCCTGCTCCCTTTTCCAAAGCTTGGAACCTAAGTGCTCTGAAAATGTATTATATACCCTGCAAATCAATGAGTCTCAGGACGCCAGACTGCCTTGGCACCGGGACAGCCTTGGGTTCGTTGCGGCAGCTTCCCAGACAGCTGAGAAAGTGTCCTGATGTCGGCGCTGAGCATTTTGACCTAGATTTGGGGAGAGATGGGGCGCGTGTTTTCGTGCACAGCTTCTGCCCTCTCCACGTCTCAGTCTCCACTTGACATTCCGGCGCTCGGTGCGCGTCTGACATGCTGAGAAAGGGTGTTTTGAACAGCTCTATTTCTGGATTTTTGGCAGCACCCCCCCACCCATCAACGCCCTCCACTCAATCTGTTCCCACGAGGACAGAGAAGTGTCACTTGTCCTGTTTGTTGACTGGGGGAGGGGTGCTATTTTGTCTTGCAGATGCCTCCACGCGGACATTCTTGCGTTCCTTCCATTTTTTTTTCTCACCAGTTTTAAAATATTCTTGCAACCCACATTCCAAGATTCACAACTACCCCTGAGGCTCCCTGGCGCCTAAATGGTTTATGCAAATCTTGACGGGGCTCCTACTTTTGGAGGAGGAAAACAGCTCTTTATTTAATTTTTAAATTAAAACAAAAAAAATTTTTTAAAATAGAAACAGGGTCTCACTGTGTTACCCTGGCTGGTCTCAAACTCCTGGGCTCAGGGATCCTCCTGCCTCGGCCTCTCAAAGTGCCGGGATTATAGGTGTGAGCCACTGTGCCCGGCCCCATTCTTGAAACAATCAAAACTTTGGTGACAGACTGGGTAACTTTTTTTCAATATTAAATTTAATTAATTAAATTACTATTATTGGCCGGGCTCGGTGGCTCAGCCTGTAATCCCAGTACTTTGGGAGGCCGAGGTGAGTGGATTGCCTGAGCCCGCAGGTTCGAGACCCACCTGGGCAACTTGGCGAGACCTCATCTCCACTATAAATAAAAAACTAGCCAGGTGTGGTAGCGCGCACCTGTAGTTCCAGCTACTCGGAAGGCTGAGGAGGAAGGATCGCCGGAGCCCAGCAGGTCGAGGCTGCAGTGGCCGGGATTGGCCTCTGCACTCCAGTCTGGGTGACAGAGTGAGACTCCAACTCCAACTTAAAAAATAAAAAAAATCACTATTACTGTTTTTGCTTGTTTGTTTTTAGAGACAGAGTTTCACTGTGTTGGCAAGCTGGAGTGCAGTGGCATGATCATAGGTCACTGCAGCCTCGAACTCCTGGGCTCAAATGATCCTTCCACCTCAGCCTCCTGAGTTGCTGGGACCACAGGCACCGCCATGCTGGACTGGTTTTTAAAGACCATTTTTGGAAATAGTTTCCAATGTGTATAAAAGTTGCAGAGATAGTACACAGAGTATCTTATTGTCTACTGGCCTGTATGCTACCATGGTCAGTGTTTCTGAATGCTTTGAGCGTTCACTGCAGACACAATGCCTGTTACCCTCAAAGCTTCAGAGCGTGTTTTCTAAGCCCAAAAACACGCTCCTGCAAACCCACCGAGCGACTGATAGAACTGGGAGCCGAAGCTGGCTGCAGTGTGACCATCGCATGCCCAGGTCTCGCTCAAGTTTCACCAACAGCGCCAACATTGTCCTTTAGTGCAAAAAGATCTGATCTGCCAGCCTGGGCAACATGGCGAGACCTCGTCTCTACAAAAAATTACAAAATTATCCAGGTGTGGTGGTGCACGCATGTACTCCCAGCTACTCAGGAGGCCGAGGGGTGAGGATCACCCGTGCCCAGGAGGTCAAGGCTGTGGTCGACTATGATCATGCCACTGCGCTCTAGCCTGGGCAACAGAGCAAGACCCTGACTTAAAAACAAAAAGTCCAATTTAGAGTTGTGCATTGTATTTAATGATTGGGTCTCTCAAGTCTCTTTTGGCCTGGGATAGCCCTCCAGTCCTTCCTTGTCTCCTCTGCCCTTGACAGTTTTGAAAAATGAAACCTAGCCAGGCTTGGTGGCTCAGCCTGTAATCCCGCGCCTTTGGGAGGCTGAGGTGAGTGGATTGCCTGAGCCCGCGGGTCTCGAACCCGCGGGGTTCAAGACCCGCCTGGGCAGCGAGACCTCATCTCTACAATAAATCAAAAAAATCAGCCAGGCGTGGTAGTGCGCGCCTGTAACTCCGGCTCCTTGGAAGACTGAGGCGGAAGGATCGCCGGAGCCCAGCAGGTTGAGGCTGCGGTGGCTGGGAGCAAGTGAGACTCCAACTCAAAAAAAAAAAAGAAAAATGAAACCTAAGTATTTGTAGAATTTCTTTTGGTTTGGGTTTGTCTGATGTTTCCTTCTGATTTTTGTCTTTAACACCACCCCCGCCACCAAGCAATCAGCTGTGTTTCTTTTCTTTCTTTTTCTTTTTCTTCTTTCTTTCCTTTTTTTTGGATGAGAATTCACTATATTGCCCAGACTGGTCTTGAGTCTTGAACTCTTGGGCTTAAGTGATCCTCCTTCCTCAGCCTCCTGAGTAGCTGGGACTACAGGTGCACTACCATGCCCTGCTAATTTTTTTTTTTTGAGTTGGAGTCTCACTCTGTCGCCCAGACTGGAGTGCAGTG
>NW_007052099.1:86328-96394 GCF_000164805.1 Carlito syrichta | reverse complement strand
TTTTGATTTATTGTAGAGACGAGGTCTCGTCAAGTTGCCCAGGCGGGTCTCGAACCTGTGGGCTCAGGCAATCCACTCACTTCAGCCTCCCAGCCCAGCTAATTTTTAATATATTTTTATGTTTATCTTTTTTGTTGTTGTTGTTATTGTAGAGATGGGTCTCGCTGTGTTGCCCAGGCTGGTCTCAAACTCCTTGACTTAAACAATATTCTTGCCTCGTCCTCCCAAAGTGCTGGGATTATTGGCGTAAGCCACTGCGCCTGGCCTTATATATTTTTAGTGTGCTTGTTGGAGGGGAGGGCCTCTCTTGTGCAGGCTGGTCTCAAACCTCTGGTCTCAAGCAATCCTTCTTTTATATATATATTTTTTGAGTCAAAGTCTCACTGTCACCCAGACTGGAATATAGCAGCATGCTCACAGCCACCGCAACCTCACCCTGCTGGGCTCAGGCGATCCTTCCACCTCAGCCTTCTAAGAGGTTGGAACCACAGGTATGCGCCATCACGCTTGGCTAATTTTTTGACTTTTTTGTAGAGCAAGTCTTGCCAAGTTGCCCAGGCTGGCCTCGAACCCTGGCCTCAAGCAATCGTCTCGCTTCAGCCTCCCAAAGTGCTGGAATTACAGGCACTGTGCCTGGCTCACGGGATCCTTTCTGCCTCTGCCTCCAGAGTGGAATTTACAAGTGCCTGCCATCACACCTGGTCAAAGCCAGTCACTCATTCAGTCATCTATCCATCCATTTCTTCAACTAATATTTATGATGCACCTATTGTGGTTCAGGCATTTTCTAAGTCCTCAGGATACGGCAGTGAATAAACAAAGCTTCCACCCTCACGGGGCTTAAATTTGAGTAGGGGGGCTGGATAATACATGTGAAACATAAACATAAATATGTTAGAAGGTGGTATGAAAACAAGAATGTAGAACAGCGTGAGGGGATGGGAAATTCTCGGGGGTGGAATGCAGTTTTAAATAGAGTTGTCACGATGGTCTATTAAGAAAATGGGAACTGAGGGAAACTTGATCCAGATGAGAGAGAGAGAGAGAGAGCTGGGTGAAAGAGCTTTCTAGTCAGTGGGAATAGCAGGTGCAAAGGCCCTGAGGCAGGACTGCGGCTGGCATGTTTGAGCAACAGTAAGAAGGCCCAGGAAGCTGGAGGGAGTAACAGAGGGTGTAGGAGGGAGGTGACAATGGAAGGGACGTGGCAGGGGCCATCATGTAGGGCCGTGTGGGGACCAGGAAGGATTTTGGCTATTACCTCAAGAGAAGCGAGAGCCTTGGAAAGTTCTGAGGGGTGGCGGGATGTGACCTGACTTAGGGGTTCATAGGGGTTCATGGCTGCTGTGGGGGGAAGCTGACTGTGGCTGCCGTGGAGATGGGCGTGGGGGGAGCTGGGAGTTCAGGACAAAAACGACAGCCCAGGTGGAAGACATGGGGGCTCAGGGTGTTAGCAATTTGTTTTTGTTATTTTTGTTTGTTTGTTCGTTTGCTTGTTTTTTGAGTCGGAGTCTCACTCTGTCACCCAGACTGGAGTGCAGTGGTCGCTCCCGGCCACCGCAGCCTCGACCTGCAGGGCTCCGGGCGATCTTCCGCCTCAGCCTTCCGAGTAGCCGGAATTATAGGTGTGCGCTACCACGCCCGGCTGATTTTTTGATTTATTGTAGAGATGAGGTCTCGCCAAGTTGCCCAGGCGGGTCTCGAACCCACAGGCTCAGGCAATCCACTCACCTCAGTCTCCCAAAGCGCAGGATTACAGGCTGAGCCACCGAGCCCAGCTGTTTTTGTTATTTTGCTGCATTTTATTTTATTTTTTGAGTTGGGATCTCACTCTGTTTTCCAGGCTGGAGTGTAGTGGCATGTCCACAGCTCACTGCCGCCTCGACTTCCTGGGCTCAGGTAATCCTTCCCCCTCAGCCTCCCAGCAGCGGGGACTCCAAGCACGCACCACTTAACAATTTTTTTTTTTTTTGTAGAGATGCGGTCTCACTATGTTGCCCAGACTGGTCTCAGACTCCTGGGCTCAAGTGATCCTCTGGCCTCGGCCTCCTGGAGCGCTGGGATTACAGGCATGAGCCACCGCCTGGCTGTTTTTGTTATTTTATATCACCACTTTTCGCATGCTACATTTTAGGATGATCACTGCATTTTTATGCATTACAAATTTATTGCAATGGTTTGTTTGGGCAAAATGAAATCATGCACTGAAGAGAAAATCAGGCTGTTAAAATAGTCCTACGTTGCTAAATTTAATAGATGTAAACCTCCAGGACTGGGCCCGAGCTGTTATTATAATTATTTTTCTTTTGCAAAATTTTTTTCCCCCCTGTGTATCCGGCTCCAGGCATTTAGACATTCACATGAGATGTCTGTGTGCCAGCCTTTCATGTTCTAATTTGATGACTGCGACCTTTCAGACTGAGGACACCTCACAACAGCAGAGAGAAGAGGAAAAACTGGAAGTACATTTGGACAGAATGGGTTTTGTGCGCGGAGAACCATTTCCGAGCGAAGGACAGACCAAACATAAGCAAACAGGCCATTTGTTAATTTCAGTGAGTTAGTTGGCAGAAAGAGACAGGAGGGTGTTGCCAAAGTCTCTGCCAAGTTTAAATTTAGGACAGCAGGTTCCCCAGGAGTGGGGAATTTTTAGAATCCTTGCTCCTATTCTCACTGTAACTTTTTTGTGATCTTCAAGGTTGCCACATGGAGGGAATTATTTCCAAATTCCCTCTCTGCTTTCCTTCCCAAATTATCCAGACTGAAATTATAATCAAGGTTTTTTTTTTTAAATGAGAGAATGGATTGCAGAGGCTTTTCTATCCAGCATTCCAAATGGGTAAATTGAGGCTCGTGTGGGTGAATTGAATTCTGTATCTGACTTTGAGGAGAGGCTCTTAGCTCTGTCCCCTATAGAGAAAAAGCTGATATTCTTTTTGTTTTTTTAGAGACAGGATCTGGCTCTCTCACTGGATCTGGCTGGAATGCAGTAGCATGATCATAGTTCACTGTAGCCTCAACCTCCTGGGCTCAAGTGATCCTTCCACCTTAGCCTCCCGAGTAGCTGGGACTACAGGTGTGCACCACCATGTACAGCTTATTTATTTATTTAAGAAACAGGGTCTCTAAACCGGGCTCGGTGGCTCAACCTGTAATCCCGCGCCTTTGGGAGGCTGAGGTGAGTGGATTGCCTGAGCCTGTGGGTTCGAGACCTCATCTCTACAATAAATCAAAAAATCAGCCGGGCGTGGTAGCGCACGCCTGTAATTCCGGCTACTCGGAAGGCTGAGGCGGAAGGATCGCCGGAGCCCAGCAGGTCGAGGCTGTGGTGGCCGGGAGCGGCCACTTCACTCCAGTCTGGGCGACAGAGTGAGACTCCAACTCAAAAAAAAAAAAAAAGAAAAGAAACAGGGTCTCAGCCGGGCATGGTGGCTCATCCTGTAATCCCAGCACTTTGGGAGATGGAGGTGAGATGATTGCCTGAGCCTAGGGGTTTGAGACCAGCCTGGGGAGACCTCATACCATGTCTACAATAAATAAATAAATAAATAAAAAATTAACCAGGCGTGGGGATGCATGCCTGTGGTTCCAGCCACTTGGAAGACTGAGGCAGAATGATAGGCTGAGCCCAGCAGGTTGAGGCTGAGGTGGTCATACGCATGCCACTGCACTCCAGCCTGGGCATCAGAGTGAAACTGCTACCAAAAAAGAAAGAAAGGAAGGAAGGAAGGAAGAAAGAAAGAAAGAAAACAAAAAAGAACAAAAAAGAAACAGGGTCTCTCTATGTTGCCCAGGCTGATCTTTATCTCCTGGCTTCAGGTGATTCTCCCACCTCAGCCTCCCAAAGCCCAGGCTGATACTTACCACGTAATAAATACTTTTTCCTCTCAAAAAATGGGATCAGCAAAGTGTTGCCTGCCAGTCTCAGAATGTTCTTCACTCAGTTCTGTGAGCTCCTTTTGGTAAAGAAATTACGTAAGTTGTAGTTGTGGATGACATGTCATGTGTGCAAACCTTCCCTGAACATTCCTCCTTTCTCCAGAAATTGTGCTTGCTGGTCAGCTGAGGCTGTCTTCAGTGCAATACCAAACAAGCTGGAAACCTCTGTGGCTTCACAGAGCACAAGTTTTTTTTTTTTTTTTCCTTTTGAGTCAAGGTCTCACTCCGTCACCCAGGCTGGAGTGCAGTGGCACGATCACTGCTTACTGAAGCCTTGATCTCTTAGGCTTGGGTGACCCACCCTCCTCAGCCTCCCAGGTAGCTGGCACTACAGTCACGCACCACCACATCTGGTTAATTTTTAAATTTTTTGTAAAGACTAGTACTTGTTATGTTGCTCAGGCTGGTCTCGAACTCCTGGGCTCAAGCAATCCTCCCACCTTGGCCGCCCAAAGTGCTGGGATTACAGGTGTGAGCCACTGTGCCTGGCCACAAGTTTGTTTCTGATTCTTGGAGGTTGGGTTAGCAGGGCTCGCCTCCAAGTGGTGACGCAGAGATCCAATCTTCCTCCATTTTGCAGCAGCAGTCTCCCTCAGGGCTTCCAAAGCCACCTCGGGAGGGGAAGGGAAGGACAGAGAGGTGCACCTGCTTCTGACCATGCCAGCCCAGTACTGAGCATCCACTGGCTAGAATGGGCCACATGGATCTGCCCATCTGCAAGGAATTCTGGGAAACATAGGGGATCATGGGTGAGCACCAACATGTGGCTGCTTATTTCTACAGGGATGTAGAGAGAGAGAGAGAGAGAGAGAGAGAGAGAGACACATGCCTTTTAGGACCTGGATGTGCAAGAGCATGGTGTTTGAATACCACCAAGGCCATGAAAGAGGCAGAACAGCTTTCCCTGTTGAAACAGACATTAGACATGCCATTGATCTTGATGGTTTGTAGCTGGCAAACCCTGTGTCTCTCACAAGGTCTAGTGAACCATGTTTGCTTGAGGATGATGTCCTGCTCAGAGATTTGAACCACTAGCTTCCAGCAGAGGATAAATACAGTGGAAGTGAGTCAAATAAGAGAGGTTAAATTTTAAGTGTTAAAACAACAAAGGCTTTTTCCACCCTCCTTCCCTCCCTCTCTTTCTCCCTCCCTCTGTCTCTCTCTTTCTTTCTTCTCTGTTGCCTAGGCTGGAGTGCCACAGACATGGTCATAGCTCACTGTAGCTTCGAACTCTTGGGCTCAAATGATTCTCCCACCTCAGCCTCCCGAGTAGCTGAGACTACAGGTGCTCGCCACTACATCCAGCTAATTAAAAAAATTTTTTCACGACCTGCCTGGGCAACTTGGCGAGACCTCATCTCTACAATAAATCAAAAATTAGCCGGGCATGGTAGCGCGCGCCTGTAATTCCGGCTACTCGGAAGGCTGAGGCGGAAGGATCGCCGGAGCCCAGCAGACACAGTGAGACTCCAACTCAAAAAAAAAATTTTTTTTTGTAGCGATGCATCTTGCTATGTTGCCCAGGCTGGTCTTAAACTCCTGGACTCAAGCATTCCACCTGCCTTAGCTCTCTGAGTAGCTGGGTCTAGAGGTGTGAGTCACTGGGCCAGCAACAAAGGTTTACTTCTAACCCACTCCACTCATTTCAGATATCTACTGCTGAGTAACAAACTATCCCAGAATACATTGGCTTAGAATGATGATGTCTCATGATTCTGTGATCGACTGAGCTTAGCTGGGCAGTTCTTCTGCTCCACGTGATGTAGACTGAGGTCTCTCACGAGGCTGCATTTGGGGCAGGAGCTGGAGCATTTGAGAAGGCCTCTCAGTCCTGTGGGGCCTCTCTCCACACGCCCTCTCCTCATTCAGCCATCTGGCCTGAGCTTCCTCATGGCATGGCAGCTGGCTTTCAGGAGAGAGAAACAGGAAGTAGTCAATTCTCTTAAGACTGGGCTTTGGAGCTGACTCTGTGGTACGTGTTTGTAATCTCAGCAACCTGAGAGGCTGAGGTGGGAGGATCCCATGAGGCCAGGAATTCGATACCAGCTTGGGCAACATAGCAAGAACCCATTTAAAAAAAAAAAAGACCACGCTTGGAAAGTTCCAGAACATCATATCTGTTGCCTTCTATTGGTTGCTTCTTGATGGGAAGGGGGGGGGAAATGTGGTCTCTTTAATCCCCACATTAGCAGTTTTAGGTGTTTTGAGCCTTCTGAGATGAGAACCAGACTTGTTTTTTTGTTTGTTTGTTTTTTGTTTTTGTTTGAGTTGGAGTCTCACTCTGTTGCCCAGACCGGAGTGCAGTGGCCGCTCCCTGCCACTGCAGCCTCGCCTGCTGGGCTTCGACGATCCTTCCACCTCAGCCTTCCAAGTAGCTGGAACTACAGGCGCGTGCTACCACACCCGGCTAATTTCTTGATTTATTGTAGAGAAGAGATCTCACCAAGTTGCCCAGGCGGGTCTCAAACCCACGGGCTCAGGCAATCCTCTCACCTCAGCCTTCCAAAGCACGGAATTACAGGTTGAGCCACCGAGCCCGGCTGAGAACCAGACTTCGAACAGTTCAACATTCAGAAGGTTCTAGATTGTGTTGTGGCAACAGCCCCTGGGTCCCGGTGTTTTAAATGCTATCGAGATATGATTCCTGTCAAGGGCCAGAGAGGAGATATTTTTGACTTTGTGGGCCACATGGCCTCTACTGCAATGATTCAACTCAGTTGTAGCTGAAAAGCAGCCTCAGCTGTGTGGGAAGAGGAGTCTGACGGCCCCCATGGGCAATTCCATGCTAGTACCTGGAAGGGAAACAAGCCGTTCTCTCCCACACACCTCACTGGTGTGGTCAGAACAGGCCACATGAACCTCCACCCCCCAGGCCTCCAGAAGTGCTATCCTTCCAGGAAACAGATGACTTCCAAAAGTGAGGCCGGGCGTGATGGCTCACGCCTGTCATCCCGGCACTCTAGGAGGCCGAGATGGGTGGATTGCTTGAGGCCAGGAGTTCAATACCAGCCTGGGTAACATAGCGAGACTTCCTCTCTACAAAAAAAAAGAAAAAAGTTGGGCATAGTGGCACGCGCCTTAGTCCCAGCTACTAGGGAGGCTGAGGTGGAAGGATCACCTGAGTGCAGGAGGTAGAGGCTGTGGTGAGTTGTGACCGTGCCACTGCACTCCAGCCTGGGTGATGGAGCGAGACTCTGACCTAAAAAAAAAAAAAAAGTGAACAACCATTGCTGTTCCTCATCTTTGGAAATTTGGGAGATGAACACAGTGGGTGGGGGTGACCCCCAAAAACCCCAGTACAGGGGAGGAGAAGGGTCTCTTTCAAGCAAGTTCTTGCTGGGGCAACTTGAACTTATTATTATTATTTTTTAAGTTTTCAAGCAAAGTTTATTTAGAAAGTAAGTTAGAGAGAGGAAATTCACCTTCCCAAGGGTGGGCGAGGGGGCCAAAACTAAGAAAACATGGTGGCCATCACTCAAAGAGCCATGTGGAGACACCAGAGTTTAACCAAGCAATGGAGATTATTATTATTATTATTTTTTGAGTTGGAGTCTCACTCTGTCGCCCAGACTGGGGTGCAGTGGCCGCTCCCGGCCTCCGCAGCCTCGACCTGCTGGGCTCCGGCGATCCTTCCGCCTCAGCCTTCCGAGTAGCTGGAACTACAGGTGCATGCTACCACGCCTGGCTAATTTTTGATTTATTGTAGAGATGAGGTCTCGTCAAGTTGTCCATGCGGGTCTCGAACCCGCAGGCTCAGGCAATCCACTCACCTCGGCCTCCCAAAGTGCTGGGATTACAGGCTGAGCCACCGAGCCCGGCTTGGAGATTATTATTTTTTTTAAGTTGGAGTCTTGCTCTGTTGCCCAGGCTGGAATGCAGTAGCATGATCATGGCCACCTCAGTCTCAACCTGCTGGGCTCAGGCGATCCTTCCACCTCAGCCTTCCAAGTGGCTGGAACCACAGGCGCACGCCACCACGCCTGGCTAATTTTTTGGTTTATTGTAGAGATGAGGTCTTGCCAAGTTGCTCAGGCTGGTCTCGAACCCCTGGACTCAGGCAATCCTTTCACTTCTGTCTCCCAAAGTGCTGGGATGACAAACATAAGCCACTGTGCCCAGCAATCTCCCCTTTTTTTGTTTTTTGAGACAGGGTCTCACTCTGTCACCTAGGCTGGAGTGCAGTGGCACCATCATGGCTCACTGCAGCCTCCATCTCCTGGGCTAAAGCGATCCTCCTGCCTCGGCCTTTGTTTTTTTGAGTAAGGGCTTTGCTATGTTGCTAAGCTGGTCTTGAACTCCTGGCCTCAAGAGTCCAAGCGATCCTCCTGCCTCAGCCTCCTGAGTAGCTGGGTAGGCACCGCCATGCCAGGCTGCAGCTAGAGCTGAATTCTGTTTGGGATCTCGGGGACACAGCACAGTGGGCCTCGGAGTCGGCCCCATGGATAGGCGAGAGCGGTGGGGTATTATCTGCCAACTTTTGTCTGTTGCTAGTTGAGAGCCGCTCCCGAGGACATTCATTCGGTGGCCTGCATGGGACAAAGGAGGACTTGATGCCTGTAATCCCGCACCTTTGGGAGGCTGAGGTGAGTGGATTGCCTGAGCCCGCGGGTTCGAGACCTGCCTGGGCAAGTTGGTAAGACCTCATCTCTACAATAAATCAAAAAATTAGCCGGGCGTGGTAGCACACGCCTGTAATTCCAGCTACTTGGAAGGCTGAGGTGGAAGAATCGCCGGAGCCCCAGCAGGTCGAGGCTGCGGTAGCCGGGAGCGGCCACTGCACTCCGGTCTGGGCGACAGAGTGAGACTCCAACTCAAAAAAAAAAAAAAAAAAGATAAAAGCCCCCAGTTCTGGCACTTGGAAGACAGCCCGGTGGGCACTGAAGGGGTGAGGGCAAGGGGGCGTGGCTAGAATTCCTGTGCCATAGATCAAACCAGAAGAAAAATGCAGCATGATGGTTGTGGGAGAGACTGCTTATTGCACCCTCAGGATTCAGGATTCCTCTAATAGGATTCTCTCTAACAGAGCCCCCACCCCTGTCTTTATCAGGGGTGACAACATGCTCCGCTGAAGAACCACATTTTCTAGCTTAACACCGATGGCAGTGACCCTGTGAGATATAAATGGAAGTTGTTAAATGGGGCCTCTCATAAACTCTGTAATGGTGATGATTCCATTGAGAGATGTGCCCTTTTTGCCCTTGCCCCTTTCATCTTAATATTGCCTGGAACCTGGATACAAGGGCTGGAGCTGCTGCAGCCATTTTGTGTTCATTAGGCAATCTGGAGGCTGGAAGCCCAGGATGATAAGAACAGAATGTTAGGAGGCCCTTAGGTTACTGATCATTGTGGAACTGCCCTCCCAGCCATGAACTGCCTACTGCTGTACACCCACGTGGGAGAAAAATGTGCCTGTCTCTTGTTTAGACCTCTGCTATTAGAGTTTTCTGTTCCGTGCTGCAGAATTTAATTCTGAAATACCCATTCACACTGAAAGGGGAAATGACTATTCCTAGCATATTTCCTCCTCTCTCCTTTTCCTTCTTCCTCTAGTCTCTTTCTTCTTTTTCCTCGTCCTCCTCTTTGCTAAAATGTGTTTTAGGCTAGGTGTGGTGGCTCATGCCTGTAATCCCAGCTCTTTTGGGAGGTTGAGATGGGAGGATTGCTTCAGCCCAGGAGTTTGAGACCAGCCTAGGCAACATAGTGAGACTTCATCTCTACAGAAAATCAAAAAGTTAGCTGGGTATGGTGGCTCATGCATGTAATCCCAGCTCCTTTGGGAGGCTGAGATGGGAGGATCGCTTGAGCCCAGGAGTTCAAGAATAGCCTAGGCAACATAGCAGGAACTCATCTGTTAAAAAAAATAGTCAGGTGTTGTGGCGTGTGCCTGTAGTCCCAGCTACTCGGGAGACTGGGGCAGGAGGATCACTTGAACCCAGGAGATTGAGGCTGCAATGAACTATGAGGGCGCCACTGCACTCCAACCTGGGTGACAAAGTGAGACTCTGTCTCTTAAAAAAAAAAAAAAAAGGTACTTTAAAGGGTGTAGATGGGCCAGGCTCGGTGGCTCAGCCTGTAATCCCATGTTTTGGGAGGCTGAGGTGAGTGGATTGCCTGAGCTCGCGGGTTTGAG
>NW_007052099.1:82000-86084 GCF_000164805.1 Carlito syrichta | reverse complement strand
CCGGAGCCCAGCAGGTCGAGGCCGCGGTGGCTGGGAGCGGCCACTACACTCCATTCTGGGTGACAGAGTGAGACTCCAACTCAAAAAAAAAAAAAAAAAAAGGGTGTAGAAGCTGGGTTGCCTCTACCATGGAACACTGGCCACCAGTGCCTGCCTTGCTGGGTTGTGACTGGGATGCAGAGAGACAACGTACCGGAAGCAGGTAGAACGATACCCATCACCAGGAAGGACCCAGACATTAGCAGCTCTCTCTATTCTAAAGCAGAATAAGGCAGAAACCACGCTTCCTGGTAATGGAATACTTTTCGGCGCACAGCACTGAGTGTTTTGATTAATCCGCAGCTTGGTGCGACTGTCCCAGGGGAAATAATGAACCGAGTTGCTTTTCAAAAATCCCTGGCATGTGGCTATTTATCCTTGTTCTGTGAAACTCCCAGACGGACCGCTTATTTAATTGCCCTGATTGGAGCTGTAAGAGATTGCATTTAACATCTGTAAGCAAGGTTTTTATGACACAGGCTTCTGACTAACTGGGCAGATGTTATTATCTCAATTTTGACCGGTGGGAGTTCCTTCAGACTAATTCCTGAGTTCCTTCGATAAAACCCCTTTTGGTCTCTAAAAGCTCCTTTTAAAGTTTTTGTTTTTGTTTTTTGAGTTGGAGTCTCACTCGGTCGCCCAGACTGGAGTGCAGGGGCCGCTCCCGGCCACCGCAGCCTTGACCTGCTGGGCTCCGGCGATCCTTCCGCCTCAGCCTTCCAAGTAGCCGGGAATTACAGGCATGCGCTACCATGCCCGGCTGATTTTTTTATTTATTGTAGAGATGAGGTCTCGCTGCCCAGGTGGGTCTCAAACCCGCGGGCTCAGGCAATCCACTCACCTCAGCCTCCCAAAAGCGCGGGATTACAGGCTGAGCCACTGAGCCCGGCTTAAAAGCTCCTTTTTAAAAGATTTAAAAAAAAAGGATACTACTTTTAATTTATTTGTTTACCTGGTCCCACTGTCACCCAGGCTGGAGTACAGTGGCACAATCATGGCTCACCGCAACCTCAACCTCCTGGGCTTAGATGATCCTCCCACCTCAGCCTCCCAAGTAGCTGGGACTACAGGTGTGTGCTGCCACACCCAGCTATTTTTTTTTTTTTAACTTTTTTTTGTGTGCAGATGAGGTCTCACCACATTGCCCTGACTTGTCTCAAGCTCCTGGGCTCAAGCAGTCCTCTTGTCTTGGCCTCCCAAAGGGAGATGTGAGCCATCATGCCCGGCCTCCTTTTTGATTTCTGATCCAAGTAGATATTCTAAACTCTTTCTGTTCATTTGCAGGGTTAGGGTTTTTGTCTGTTTTGTTCCTTCTTCTGCTCTCAGTGCTGAGATCAGAACTTAGCACTGAATGAATGAATGATTCTTACATTTCACTGTTTACTCTGCTTCTTCTGAATAACTCCATTTTAATTTTAATAACTCAATTTTCACCATCTCTCAAGTCAGAAATCAGTGCCCGAACATTATAGGGCCACTCAAAAGTCACTTTGAGGTGCAACTGCCTGCGTGATATCCGTGCATCCTGGCTAAGCCCAGGGGGGCCTCACACCAGGACCTGAAGGCTCAAAATAGCCGATGCAGCCTTAACTGGCTCCCAGCATCCTGGATATTTTTAGGCTGGGGAGAAGGAGGGAGAAGTACGACTGAGAGTCACCACCCGGGAGGAGCACCACCCTCCACTGCCCCCGGACGAGGCACCTCATCCACCACCTGGAGACGCTCACTTCTGGGCAAGTAGTGTCGCGGCACTCAAGTCCAGGAGGTCGCTGGTCACACCAGCTGGCTTCCCTCAGCGCTGGGTTTTGGAGGCCGGACCCCTTGCCTGCTTCCAAGGAAGGTCAGATTAGTGGCCTCATGAGAGATTTGTTTGGGGAGGTGCTGTGTGGAGAAATGGAGGCAGGAAGGCTGGGAGAGAGGCTGCTTGCAGGGAAGAGAGGGAGGGAAGGAAGGAGGCTGGGATGGAAGAAGCTTAGACAGCAGGGTCGTTTGCAGGACGAGAGGAAGCGCTTTTACCTCTGTGGGATCAAATCAAAGAGACCTTGAGGACTGCACAGGCTTCGAACTCCCATTACCAACTGCTGAGGAGAAGCCACTGGGGAACTGCGGGATACAGACATCCCTGGGTGTCCGTGGGGGTTGGTTTCAGGACCCCTGTGAGTACCAAAATCCACGAATGCTCAAGTCTCTGATAGAAAATGGTGGCGTATTTGCATGTAACGTATACACATCCTTCCATTTATTTTAATTTTTTGAATTGGGATCTCACTCTGTCACCCAGACTGGAGTGTAGCAGCACGATCATGGCTCATTGCAGCCTCATCCTCCTGGGCTCAGGCAATCCTCCTGCCTCAGCCTCCCAAGTAGCTGGGACTAGAGGCACGTGCCACCATGTCCTGCTAGTTTTTAATTTTTTTTTTTTTGCAGAGACAAGGATTTACTGTGTTACCTAGGCAGGTCTCGAATCTTGGGCTCAAGTCATCCTCCCACCTTGGCCTCCCAAAGTGCTGGGATTTCAGACTTGAGCCACTGTGCCCAGCCAGAGCTTGCCTTCTTGACGTTTGGGTGGTGGGAACCTGCAGCGGAGATGAACACGTTTCTTCTCCTGGCCACTTGTGTGTTATTGCAAAACAGCCATGTGCATCCGTATGGGACAGAACATTTATGAGAAGTTTGTCCTTGGCAGGTCTGTGTTGGATAAGCTGCCTCTTCGGAGGCCAGCAAGAGAGTTCAGAGCCAAAGTCACACAGCAGACAGCTCTGAACACAAACCGTCTCTGCGACTGTCTTTCGGATATTCCCAAATGACGCCGGGACACTAACTCGGGAGCCAAAGCAAGTGTTGGGTTGGTCAAGTGTGTGTCACATGTCTGTGCTGGGGGGCTGGTGCTGGGAATGGCTCTTGTGTTAAGACTTCTCACAGCTGGGCGATGCCCCCCAAAGACCGGTCCTAGTGCTAATAGGAAGGGGAAGGTTAGATCCCAGGGAGCCAGCAATGTTGCCAATGTCAACTAGCCAAGGGGAAGGAGGGGGTGTGACCTTTAGGATTTCTTTGTTGCATTGATAAGTTTTCCAGAGAAAGCAAAAAAAGAAAAAAAATGTATCCTGTGACAGCTGATGCTATTAGTGTCCTGTTCCTATCTCTTCGAATTACCTTGGAGGCCACTTTGCACATTTTTAATTTTATTATGATTATTTTAGAGATCAGGCCTCTGTTGCTCAGACTGGAGTGCAGTCCGTGGTGCAATCACAGCTCACTGCAGCCTCAAACCCCTGGGCTCAAGTGATCCTCCTGCCTCAGCCTCCCGAGTACCTGGGATTACAAATACCACCATGCCCAGCTAGTTAAAAAAAATTTTTTTGTAGAGATGGAGTCTTGCTAAGTTGCCCAGGCTGGTCTCATCTCAAACTCCTGGCCTCAAGTGATCCTCCTGCCTCAGCCTCCCAAGTAGCTGGGATTACAGGTGTGAGCCGCTGCTCCCGGCCCAGGCTGTTTCCTTTTACACTCACAACTCATTCAGCTCTCTGACTGCAGGATGTTCCCAGGGCTGCTGTAACACACAAGCACAGGCACTGGCTCTTCACAACAGAAATTTAATCTCTTATAGTCCTGGAGGCCTGCGGCCAAGGTGTCTGCGGGGTGGATGCCTTACTCCTGGCTGCTACTGGGTGTCAGAAGTCCCTGTGTCTCTTTTTCCGTTGAGTTGAGGTCTCACTCTGTCTCCCAGGCTGGAGTGCAGTGACACAATCACGGCTCACTGCACCCTTGACCTCCAGGACTCAGGCGATCCTCCTGCCTCAGCCTCACAGGTAGCTGGGACTACAGGTGCATGCCACCACGCCAGACTAATTTTCTTATTTTTTGTAGAGATGGAGTCTTGCTATGTTGCCCAGGCTAGTCTCAAACTCCTGGGCTCAAGCGATCCTCTCAGCTCAGTCTCCCAAAATGCTGGGATGACAGGCGTGAGACACTGCACCCGGCTGGAGTTCTTTTTTTTTGAGTTGGAGTTTCACTCTGTCGCCCAGACTGGAGTGCAGTGGCCGCT
>NW_007052099.1:66216-81980 GCF_000164805.1 Carlito syrichta | reverse complement strand
CTGCGGGCTCAGGCAATCCACTCACCTCAGCCTCCCAAAGGCGCGGGATTACAGGCTGAGCCACTGAACCCAGCTGGAGTTCTTACGTTAAAATCAAATTCCCAGTGTGATAGCATTAAGAGGTAGGGTCTTTGGGAGGGGATTAGGCCATGAGGGTGGAGCTGGCATGAGTGGGGCTAGGGCCCTTGTGAAAGGGGCCCCAGTTTCCTGCCCCCAGCCCTGTGAATTTCAGGAGACGTTTCTGCAGAGGCAACACCAGCTGGCTGACCCTGGCTCCCTCCTGTATCAATCAAAGTAAGGTCTGCCACTGTAGCAGATAAGCCCCATGACCCCAGAGCGTTTTAAGACAACAGAAGGAAGATTTTTGCTCATGTGAGGTTCCATGGGTGTTTGACAATGGGTTTCCATGTGAATGAATCTGGGATCTCCAAGCAGAGGTCAAGGTCAGATTAGCAGCCTCATGAGAGATTTGTTTGGGGAGGTGCTGTGTGGAGAAATGGAGGCAGGAAGGCTGGGAGAGAGGCTGCTTGCAGGGAAGAGAGGGAGGGAAGGAAGGAGGCTGGGATGGAAGAAGCTTAGACAGCGGGATAGTTCGGAGAGACTCGACCAGGCTGCTGAGCCAAAGTTGCTTGTCCCAGAAGACTCCTCCATCTCTCAGGACCTGGCCTGCCTCCGTGTCCCCGCCCTGCTCAGGCATGGGGGTGGGGGCAGTCCATGGGAAGCCCGGCCTCCTTTCTTGTGATGTGCTGGACTTCAGACCCAGGAGCTGGGGCACTTGTTCAGTGTACATATCCTGTAGACCTGAGAGGTGCATTTTTTCTTTGTTTCTTTTTTTTTTTTTTTTTTGAGTTGGAGTCTCACTCTGTCGCCCAGACTGGAGTGCAGTGGCCACTCCCGGCCACCGCAGCCTCGACCTGCTGGGCTCCGGCGATCCTTCCGCCTCAGCCTTCCGAGTGGCTGGAACTACAGGCGCCTGCTACCACGCCCGGGTAATTTTTGATTTTATTGTAGAGATGCGGTCTCACCAAGTTGCCCAGGTAGGTCACGAATTTTCTTTCTTTTTTTAGAGGCAGGGTCTCCCTCTGTCACCCAGGTAGGAAAGCAGTGGTGCCATCATAGCTCACTGCGGCCTCAGCCTCCTGAGCTCAAGAGATCCTCCTACCTCAGCCTCCTGAGTAGCTGGGACTACAGGTACATGGCACACGCCTGGCTAATTTTTCAATGTATCTTTTGTAGAGATGGGATCTCACTCTGTTGCCCAGCCCAGAAGAGATGCATTTTCATGGCTATCAACCCCTTGATTCTAGGGTCTCCACCTTGTGTCTCCACCACAGAGAAGTTCTCAGAACTTTGCTCCCAGCAGATGGAGATGGGAAATGACAGTGTACGGAGGATCTATGGGGCGTTTGAACCATGCCTGGAAGTGACTCACACTGCTTCTGCCACATGCCATTGACCAAATCCAACTGCAAGGGAGGATGGACAGAGTTGAACTTGAACAGAGTGTGCTCAAGGAGAGATAAGGGAGATGAGTGTGGGGGTCCATGGAGCAAACAGCAGCCTCCTCACTGGACCAACCCGGGGAGGCCAGTCCAGAGACGAGGTGGGATTATTCCTGGCCGTTGAGGCTAGATCTCACTTCGCAACTCTTAAGCAAATCTTCCAGCATTCCATTCCTTGTACCATCTCCCTTTCTGCTTAACAAGGGATTTTTCTAGCAATTCCTCTTCTGGGTCTAGATGCAGCATTAGAAGCGAGTTCTCTAGAAGGTGGGATACCACGGCAAGATCATTCACCATCAGCAAGAAGCAGAAGCAACCCAAGTGTCCACTGATGGAAGAACGGATACAGGAAATAGTCTATGCACAATCAAATATTATTCAGCCTCAGGAAGGAAGGAAGTCCTGTCCTATGCTGGAATACAGAGAAGTCCTGAGGACACTATCCCAAAAGGATGGATGCTGTGTGATCCCACTCACAGGAGGTCCCTAGAGCCATCACATCCACAGAGGCAGAAAGCAGAGTGGTGGGTGCCAGGGGCTGGGGAGGGGGACGGGGAATGCGTGCTTCATGGGGACAGAGTTTTGGTTTGGGGAAGTTCTGCAGACGATGGTGGTGATGGTTGCACAACATTGTGAATGGACTTAATGCGACTGAACTGCACATTTAAACATCACTGTGAATGTTTAAACATGGTCACGCTGGTACAGTTTATTTTATTTCACTACGGTTAAAGTATTTATAGTTTTTTAAATATTTATTTAGAGACAGTGTCTCATTCTGTCGCCTAGGCTGGAGTGCAGTGGCGCGATTGCAGCTCGCCACGGCCTTGACCACCTGGGCTCAGGCCGCCCTTCTGCCTCAGCCTCCTGAGGAGCTGGGACTACAGGTGCAGGCTACCACACCTAGCTAATTATTTTATTTTTTTGGAAGAGATGAGGTCTGGTTATATTGCCCAGGTTGGTCTTGAAAGTGCTGGGATTACTTGAGACACCGCGCTCTGCCTAAAGCATTTATATTTATTTATTTATTTATTGAGAGTTGGAGTCTCACTCCATCGCCCAGGCTGGAGTGCAGTGGCACACTCACGGCCACCCCAGTGTCGACCCGCTGGACTCCAGAAATCCTTCCGCTTCAGCCTTCCAAGTAGCTGGAACTACAGGCAAGTGCCACCATGCCTGTCTAATTTTGGATGTGTTGCAGAGACAAAGTCTCGCCAAGTTGCCCAGGCTGGTTTTGAACCCGCGGGCTCAGGCAATCCATTCTCCTCTGCCTCCCAAAGTGCTAGAATTACAGGCTGAGCTACTGAGCCTGGCCTTATTTTTATTCTTATTTTTTTGAGTTGGTCCAGGCTGGAGTGCAGGGGCACACTCACAGTCACTGCAGCCTCGACCTACTGGGCTCTGGTGAACCTCCTGCCTCAGCCTTCCAAGTGGCTGGAATTACAGTCACACACCACCACACCCGGCAAATTTTTTTATTTACTGTAGAGATCAGGTCTTGCCAAGTTGCCCAGGCTGGTCTTGAACCGTGGGCTCAGGCAATCCTTTTACCTTGGCCTCCCAAAGTGCTGGGAGCCACCGTGCCTGACTAAAGCATTTTTAAAAAGGCTTCTTCCCGCCCTGTAAGTTAACACTACCTGGTCCATGGAGCCACTGGGTTTCAATTTATCATCTATTCCTGGGTCATGCTAGCCTATTGCTTCTGTTTCAAGATCCTCATCCCCAGAAACTTGAGGTGGGGCTTCATTTTCAGCTCCCAAGACCTGCTCTCAGGCCCCTCAGGTGAGGCAGGAGGATCATTTGAAGCCAAGAGTTCAAGATTAGCCTGTGCAACATAGGGAGACCCTGTCTCTATCAAACATTAAAAAAAATTAGCAAGGCATGGTGGCACATACCTGTAGTCCCAGCTACTTGGGAGGCTAAGACAGGGGGATCACTTGAGGCCAGGAGTTCAAGACCAGCTTGGGCAACATAGTGAGACCTCATCGCTACAAAAAAAAAAAAAAAAAAAACTTACTGGGTGTGGTGGCTCACGCCTGTAGTCTCAGCTACTCAGGAGACTGAGGCAGGAGGATCTCTTGAGCCCAGAAGCTCAAGACTGCAGTGAACCTGATCACATCACTGCACTCCAGCCTGGGCAACACAGTGAGACCCTGTCATATATACAATACAATAAATAAAATAAAATAAAATAAAATAGTGCCAGTTAGAAAGGAAGAAACCTTACAAAGAACTGTAATCACCCCAAAGGCCTTTGTCTTGATGTCTCCAGCAGCCCATGGGACAGGACTCGGGCAGAACTGCATGTCCTGGAAGTGGCTGGACTAGTTTGTGATCTGAGGCAGGGAAGAAAACCAAACCTTTGCCATCAACCCAGAATTGTGACCGGTTCTTTTAAGATGCAGGCCCAGGGGTAAATGGTACGGCCCATCCACCTTCAGCAAGCAACTCAATGGAACTGCCCACCCTCAGGTGCCCAAGGACACTGGTAAAGGAATTCCATCTCCTGACCCCACTTGGGAACCTACCAGGCTGCCAATATCTGTTCAGTGTCTCTGCCAAACACGGCTCTGACCGAAAGAAAACAGCCCATCTTCAGCCCAGGAGGACACTGATGCTCGATGCCCCACCTGGCTTGGCTGCTCTGGGGGATGATAAGGTGCCACCTGCCCTCCTGAGTCACAGCCTCCCATGGGCACACGCCATCGTCAGAGATGCCAGCTCACCGACTGGCATCCTGCTGCAGCTGCACCAGCCACTGCTTTCCTCAGGGCCCGGGTCAAGAGATGGACAGAAAACAGATTCTTTTCTTCTGCATGGGTGTTGGCTGGCTTTCAAGGCAAAGGCTTGCTAGACAAATGCGTGGTTGGCCCTGGGCACATGGTTCTCGGCTTTTTTGCTCGCTCTCTGAGCAATCTGCTAAGGATGCCAACCCTTGGCGGAGCCCCAGGGCCATCTGAATGAGGGGAAATCAAGGACATGCTGACATCATAATGGATGTTTCCGGAACATCCAGGGATTTTGTTGGTTCAGTGGCCAGGCTGGGAGTGGACAGTGGAGAGGACTCTTTTGCAGGCTGCCGTGGAGTGAGAGAAATCTGCAGACACAGGGTTAAAATGTACTTCCCCATCACAGCACATTTATGAGAAGCTGTTTCTCATTGATACAGCGTCCGAGGAGCCAGCAGTGCTCGCAACTGCACCCAGGCCTCACCCCACCTGGGCATGCTTACCCCTAGGGTCTCACTGTGTCATCCAGGCTGGAGTGCAGTGGCATGATCACAGCTCACTGCAGCCTTGACCTCTTGGACTCAGATGATGCTTTCATGTCAGCCTCCCGAGTAGCTGGGACTACAGATGTATGACACTACAACTGGGTCATTTTTTAATTTTAATTTTTTGTGTAGAGACCAGGTCTTGCTCTGTTGCCCAGGCTGGTCTCGAACTCCTGGGTTCCTCCTGCCTTGGCTTCCCAAAGTGCTGGGATTACAGGTGGGAGCCACCGTTTACCTGCTTCCAGTTCACATGGATGATCTTCAGAGGTTGCTCACAGGCACTGGAGACACCTTACCTATAGGGAGGGCTGGGAATGTCTGGGGTGACTTCACGCAACTTTCTCGGGCAGCCAATCACTGACGAGTTTAGGGGTCTGTTGTGGATGAATGTTTGTGGGCCCCCAAATTCATATGTTAACTCCCCAGTGTGACTGTATTTGAAGAAAGGGCCTTTAGGAGGTAATTAAGGTTAAATGAAGTATTATGGGTGGGTCAGATTAGAATCCTTATAAAAAGATACATCAAGCCAGGTGTGGTGTCTTATGCCTGTAATTCCAGCACTTTGGGAAGCCAAGATGGGAGGATCACTTGAAGCCAGGAGTTTGAGGCCAGCCTGGGCAACATTGAGAGACTCCTCTTGTCTCTAAAAATTATTTAAAAAAATTAGCTAGCTGGGCTCGGTGGCTCAGCCTGTAATCCCGCGCCTTTGGGAGGCTGAGGTGAGTAGATTGCCTGAGCCCGCGGGTTTGAGACCCGCCTGGGCAGCGAGACCTCATCTCTATAATAAATCAAAAAATCAGCCGGGCGTGGTAGTGCATGCTTGTAATTCCGGCTACTTGGAAGGCTGAGGCGGAAGGATCGCCGGAACCCAGCAGGTCGAGGCTGCAGTGGCTGGGAGCGGCCACTGCACTCCAGTCTGGGCGACAGAGTGAGACTCCAACTCAAAAAAAAAAAAAAAAAAAAAAAAAAAATTAACTGAGTATAGTTGGTGGTGCACGCCTGTAGTCCCAGCTATTCAGGAGGCTGAAGTGGGAGGGCTGCTTGAGCCCAGGACGTCAAAGTGAGCTCTGATCACTCACTGCACTCCAGCCTGGGTGGCAGAGCAAGACAGTGTATCTAAAAAAAAAAAAAAAATCCCCCAACACCAGACACCAAAGAGTTCTCTGTTTCTGTCTCTCTTGTTCTCTTTCTCTGCATGCACCACGTGAAGACACAGTGAGAAGGCTGTCACCCAAGGGGAGAGTCCTCTCCAGACTCCGACTCTGCTGGCATCTTGATCGTGGAC
This sequence comes from Carlito syrichta, assembly GCF_000164805.1. Lineage (NCBI taxonomy): Eukaryota > Metazoa > Chordata > Mammalia > Primates > Tarsiidae > Carlito > Carlito syrichta. Next base: position 75,919 of record NW_007052099.1, on the reverse strand, counting down.
TTCCCGGCCTCCAGAACTGTGAGAAAATATATTTCTGTTGTTTAAGCCACCGAGTCAGTGACATTTTGTTATAGCGACCTGAGCTGATGAACACAGGGGCCCAGAGCTCAGCTTGTCTGTCTCTGGGTGAGACTAGCTCAGGAAGCCCTGCTAAAGCCGTCTGAGTTTGGGATGTCACCTGGTATCACATCTCTGCTTGGCCTCTTCCCTTTCTCTGTCCTGCTTTCTCTCTGCCCCCCCTTCCTGGTTACCCTGGGAGCACTTCTTAATAAATCACTTGCGTCTGCGTCCTTGTTTCAGGGGCTGCTTCTGGGAGAAGCTGACCTAAGAAGCTCAGTGATGCAGAACTTTGCCAAAGATAACCTCCGTACTGAGTTGAGGACACAGAAACTGTCAGGACATGAGCGCAGCTTGCAGAGTCTCCGCGGTTTTTATTAATGGCTGCTCCATTGCTCCTTGGGTGTTAGTTTGATTAAGCTATGCCAGCTGCTGCAACACGTGAGTCCAGAAATCTCAGTGGCTTAACACAGTGAAGGTTTTTTAAAAAATTATTTGTATGGATTTATTTTTTTGAGTTGGAGTCTCACTCTGTCACCCAGGCTTGAATGCAGTGGCAGGATCACGGCTCACCGCAGTCTCGACCTCCTGGGCTAAGGCGATCCTCTCTTCTCAGTCTCCTAAGTAGCTAGGACTACAGACATACACCACTATGCCTGGGTAATGTTCTGATTTTTTTGTAGAGATGAGTTCTTGCTGTGTTGCCTAGTCTGGTCTTGAACTCCTGGGCTCAAGTGATCCTCTCACCTTGGCCTCCCAATGTGCTGGGATTACAGACGTGAGCCACTGTGCCTGGGCCCGACACAAAGGTTTATTTCATGCACAGTCTGAGGTAGGTTGGCCCCACTGGCTTCTACCACCCAGGGCACATGGTTTCCAAGGCTGTTGGGTGGGGGGAAAGAGGGAGAAAAGGGAATGCCAGTCCTTTTATTATTTATTTATTTATTTATTTTAAAGACAGTCTTGCTATGTTGCCTAGGTTGGTCTTGAACTCCTAGCCTCAAGTGATCTTCCTGCCTTGGCTTCCCAAACTGCTGGGATGATAGGCATGAGCTACCGTGTCTAGTGAAATGCCAGTTCTTAATGGCCTCAGAAACAGCATGCATCATTTTTACTCACAGCCCGTTGCCCAAAACGAATCATGTGACTAATCACATTGCATAGGATACTGGGAAATGTAGACAGCACAAGGGATATTTGAGGAACTGAGGTCTGTTCTTTTTTTTTTTTGAGTTGGAGTCTCACTCCGTCGCCCAGACTGGAGTGCAGTGGCCGCTCCTGGCCATCGCAGCCTCGACCTGCTGGGCTCCGGCGATCCTTCCGCCTCAGCCTTCCGAGTAGCTGGAATTACAGGCGCATGCTACCACCCCTGGCTGATTTTTTGATTTATTGTAGAGATGAGGTCTTGCCAAGTTGCCCAGGTGGGTCGCGAATCCACGGGCTAAGGTAATCCACTCACCTCAGCCTCCCAAAGGTGCCGAATTACAGGCTAAGCCACTGAGCCCGGATCTGAGGTCTGTTCTTACAGTGAATTCACACCTTACATAAGGATTAGGTTATGTTGGCAGTGACTAGGGCAAACATTGCATGTGGCCCCAATTGCTTTTGAAAATCTCTTAGGAAGGCAACATGAAGATAAGAGTTGTAAACTCTTACATTGCCTTTCATTACAGAGAAATAATAAAAAATTTTATTTCTCATTTCTCAGGCAAAAATTAATACGTGCTTCTAAAATTTTTGAAATTTTGCTAATTAAAAAGCTCCTTAAATTTGAATGTACTTTAGTGAATTTCCTTTTTTTCTTATTTTTATTTTAAAGATGTGGAGAACATTTAGAATTAGGCACATAAGTGTCATCGTACAGGTGAAGTTTAGGCCTCCATTTGGTCCTCACTTGCCTGGTTTGGGACTTTCGTGAATTTTCTTAGAGAAGGCATATTATTTGACTTGAATAAGCTCAGTCAGATCCCCAAAAGCACTAACCATAACAGAAAATACTGATACATTAGACTTCATTAAAACAGAACATTTCTTCATCAAAGACCCCATGAAGAGAGTGACCGGTCAAACCACAGACTGGGAGGAGATATTTGCATTATGTAAAGTCTCAAAAGAAAGACTCACATTTAGAATACATAAAGAACTCATGCAAATCAATAAGCCAGATGTCTGAGTAACAAAGTGGGCAAAAGACTTGAACAGGCACTTCAGAAAACAAAGAAGTGGCCAGTAACCATACAATAAGGTACTTAACAGCATGAATTAGAAAGATAAAAATTAACTCTGTCTCTATCAGTGTGGCTACCATAGAAAGGACCAAGTGTGGGGGAAATGTGAAGCGACTGAAATGCTCAGATACAACTGGTGGGCGTGCACGTTGGTGCAACCACTTTGGAAAACTCCTTGGAAATACCCACCAAGGCTAAATATCCATTCCAAGTGTCCTATAATCTAGTAATTTTTTTTTTTTGAGTCAGAGTCTCATTCCATTGGCCAGGCTAGAGTACAGTGGCATGCTCTCGGCCACCCCTGCTGGGCTCAGGCAATCCTTCTGCCTCAGCCTTCCAAGTATCAGGAACTATGGCACGTGCTACCACATCAGGCTAATTTTTTTGATTTTCATTATAGAGATGAGATCTCGCCAAGTTGCCCAGGCTGTTCTCAAATCCATGGGCTCAGGCAATCCCCTCACCTCGGCCTCCCGAAGTGCTGGGATTACAAGCTTGAGTCACCATACCTGGCCTAATCTAGTAATTCTATTTGTAGATCTATTTCAACAGAAATGAGTGGTTATGTCCACCAGCACACATGCAGAAGAATGTTCACAGTAGGGTTATCTATAATAGCCAAAACTTGAAACTCAAATATCCATCAGTAATAGGATAATACATTTTGATACAGTCACTCAGTGGGATATTACACAGCAATGAGAAAGAATAAATGCTACACACAGCATGGATGAAACACAGACAAAATTTTGAACAAAGGAGGAGAGACACAAGAGAGAATCTACTGTATGACTTTGTTGGTATAAGGTTCAAAAACAGGCAAAACCAATTTACAACAATAAAAGTAAGAACAGTGAAATTTATCAAGAAGGTTGTACATGGTAGATATATTTATAAAAATTCATTAAGCAGCACATGTAAGAATTTTGCAATCTACTCCATTCCAACTAACTTTTTTTTTCTTTTTTTTTAGAGATGGGGTCTTGCTATGTTGTCCATGCTGGTCTTGAACTCCTGCGCCCAAGTGATCTTCTCACTTTTGCCTCCCAAAGTGCTGGGATTACAGATGTGAGTTAGCACACCAGGCCTTTCTTCATATTCTGACTGGCTATTTGCATTTCTTTTTTGTGAACTTTGTGGTTTACTTTTAGAATGTGATGATTTTTCAGGCTGAAGTTGGGTTTGCAACAAGGATACATTTCCCAAGAGTTTTGGGTGTTGAAATAAGTTTTGATTATAACATCCCTCCAGGCTAAGGGTGTTTCTACCTTCATGTAGTCAGTGTTTCCTGTTGAAATGAGCACAGAATGCACAGAATTACATGTCACCTTACCCAGGCAGCCTCAATGAATGTTATTTTGGGTTACAGAGCCAGAGTAAGAAAAGACAGAGGGCGAGACAGCTGTCACAAGATCTCCAGAAAGTGGCATCATATTTCACAATCGCATGATAACTGCTCTTTGGAAGTGTGACATCTTCCTAGGAGAAATTCGATGCTTGAAAGGGGACTTGCCCATTAAAAAGAACCAGAATATATGAATCCGAATAATTTCCAGGAGATGGGAACAGAACAGGAAGGGAACACATTTTTAGGAAGTTATTCATTGTCATTTAGATATTTGAGACTATAACTTGGGGAACTGGACAGATAGTTTCTTTTTTCTTTTTCTTTTTATTTTTTTTTTGATTTGGAGTCTCATTCTGTCACCTAGGTTAGAGTTGATGACCACTGCAGCCTTGATCTGCTGGGTCCAGGCGATGCTTCCGCCTCAGTTTTCCAAGTAGCTGGAACTATAGGCGTGCGCCACCACTCCAGCTAATTTATTTATTTATTGTCGAGATGAGGTCTTGCCAAGTATACCCAGGCTGGTCTTGAACCCCTGAGCTCAGGTAGTCCTCTCACCTCTGCCTCCCAAAGTGCTGGGATGATAGACGTGAGCCACTGTGCCCGGCTTTTTTTTTTTTTTTGAGACAGTGTCACGCTGTCACCCAGGTTAGAGTGCAGTGGTGCAATCATAGTCACTACAGCCTCTAACTCCTGGGCTCAAGCAATCCTCCTGCCTCAGCCTCCTCAGTAGTTAGAAGCACAGGTGCATGCCACCATACCCAGCTAATTAAAAACAATTTTTTTTTGTAGAGATGGGGTCTTGATTTGACAGTGGGTTTCTAACTCTTAGGGGAGGTGAGAGAGTGGAGTGGTTTAAATCCTTACTCCTCAAATTGTGATCTGTGGCCTAATGACATCAGCTTCACCTGGGGGCTTTCTAGAAATGTAGAATTTCAGCCTCTGCTCAGGATCTATTGAATCAAAGCCTCCTCCATGGGCTCTGAAGCATGAGACACCTGGCTTCCAACTTTTTTTTTGAATTGGAGTCTCACTCCGTTGCCCAGGCTGGAGTGCAGTGGCACACTCACCACCACCCCAGAGTCGACCTGCTGGGCTCCAACGATCCTTCCACCTCAGCCTTCCAAGAAGCCAGAACTACAGGCACATGCTACCACACCTGACTAATTTTTAAAAATTTATTGTAGAGATGAGGGCTCATCAAGTTGCCTGGGCTGGTCTTGAACCTGTAGGCTCAGGCAACCCACTCATCTTGGCTTCCCAAAGTGCTGGGATTTCAGACTGAGCCACCGAGCCTGGCCCAACTTTAAAAAAAAATTTTTTTTGAGTTGGGGGTCTCACTACAGAGTCAACCTCTTGGGCTCAGGCAATCCTCCTGCCTCAACCTCCTGAGTAGTTGGGACTACAGGTGTGCACCACCATGCCTGGCTAATTTTTCTATTTTTTGTAGAGACAGGGGTGGGAGGGTGAAGGGGGTGGTGTGTGTCTCGCTTTGTTGCCCAGGTTCCAAACCTGGCCTCAAGCGATCTTTCCACCTCAGCCTCTCAAAGTGCTAGGATTACAGGTCTGAGCCACCAAACCTGGCAGCCCAGAGGCACCTTCTTTTTTTTTTTTTTTTCCTTCCTTGAGTTGGAGTCTCACTCTGTCGCCCAGACTGGAGTGCAGTGGCCACTCCTGGCAACCGCAGCCTTGACCTGCTGGGCTCCGGCGATCCTTCCGCCTCAGCCTTCCGAGTAGCTGGAATTACAGGCATGTGCTACCACGCCCAGCTGATTTTTTGATTTATTGTAGAGATGAGGTCTCGTTGCCCAGGCGGGTCTCAAACCCGCGGGCTCAGGCAATCCACTCACCTCAGCTTCCCAAAGGCGTGGGATTACAGGCTGAGCCACTGAGCCCGGCTCACTTTCAACCTCTAATCCTGCCACACAGCTTGTGGACAGGTGGGAGAGATCCCTGTCTCTGCTGTTTGGCTAAAGTGATTATCTAGGTCTTTCTAATTACCTGATTAGAAGGGGAAATGGCTAGCTCTGCAGTCAGGACTGCAGTTTAACAGCAGTGGTGTGCTTAGATAAGTCTCTATGTGTGGGAGGCTGATTAGCTATATTTGCTAAGTACCTAACAGCTGCTATTAGTTTTTAATGATCTTAATTCCCAAAGAAGCTTGATGGGGAAAAAAAAATCTTGGATTTTTCCCTGCCAAGATTCCCAGTGGACAAATGTTTGCTCTCAGCGTCTGTATTTTAGGGACCAGAGAGGACTATTCTCTGGATTCTGAAGTTTTCTAGCAGAGGGAGTAACAGAGACCATATTTGGCAGAAAGACTAAATCCTGAGATTGAAATGGCTCTGATTGCATCCTAGGGGCAAACGGGTTATGTTCTCAAAGAACTTGCTTTTAGAGATGAGTCAGAGAAGCTCCCCCCACCCCCATCCAATAAACAGTTTGCCTTTTATGTCCTAAAGTAGAAATCAGTTGCTCTGCTAGCTTTCTTGTTCATGGTCCTAGAAATGTCCTTTGCACTTCCACAAATAGTCACTCTATAGGTGAATACAGTCAATTTTTGAAAATGAATTCTTTTTTTGAGTTGGGGTCTTGCTCTGTTGTCCAGGCTGGAGTGCAGTGGCACAATCATGGCTCACCACAGCCTCGATCTGCTGGGCTTAGGCAATCCTGCTGCCTCAGCCTTCTGAGCAGCTGGAACTACAGGAGGTGCCACCTCACCTGGCTAATTTTTTGATTTGTTGTAGAGATGAGGTCTCACTACATTGCCTGGGCTGATCTGGAACTCCTGGTCTTAAGCAATCCTCCTGCCTCGACCTCCCAAAGTGCTGGGATTAGAGGCATGAGCAACCATCCCCAGCTGAATTTCAATAATTTATTGTTTTCCACATGGGGGACCTCAACATCTCTTTTCTTTTCTTTTTTTTTTGAGTTGAAGTCACTCTGTCGCCCAGACTGGAGTGCAGTGGCTGCTCCCGGCCACTGCAGCCTCGCCTGCTGGGCTCCGGCGATCCTTCCGCCTCAGCCTTCCAAGTAGTTGGGACTACAGGTGCGTGCTACCACATTCAGATAATTTTTTTTATTTATTGTACAGATGAGGTCTCACCAAGTTGCCCAGGTGGGTCACGAACCCGCGGGCTTGGGCAATCCACTCACCTCAGCCTCCCAAAGGCGCGGGATTACAGGCTGAGCCACCGAGCCCTGCTAACATCTCTTTTCTACAAGTGTCCTACATTATGCGGCAGACTTCTGAGGGAATATTTCATTTGTTTCCAGGAAATAGTTCGCTCACAAAAGATTTGCCACTGTTAAGTTCCAATGGTAGCTCCTTGCTACCTTCTCTATTTCTAGTGCCTTCCATGGGAGCCCTGCTCTTTAGAATGCCATGGTCCAGCAGTCCTCACAGGTGACTGTTCTCATCCCTCATGGCACCAAAGCTGCCAAGGGTCTTTAGTGAAGAATGGTTTTTGCTCAAACTCTGTCAAGATATAATTTATTTATTTATTTAATTTTCTTTTTAGATTAGAAAATATAGTTTATTTAGGAAGTAAATTAGAGAGAGTGTTGGGAGCCGACCACAGAGGCCCACCTGAACGTTAGGGATCAAGGTGGGCTGTGGACCCTGAGACCACTAGGATGTGTTCAGGAGCTGTTGGCCCATTTCCTCTTCCCTTTTTTTGCTATTTGGCACATCTCATCAGAAGGAACTCTGCTGACCTAAGCTGATGGCTCTGTGACTGTGACAGCCATGGCTAGCTCTAGAAACTCATTATTCCTGTTTCCCATGAACTGCGGTTTTGGCGTAGGTATTAGATATAATTCAAACTCAGGTCACATTTGGGAGCCTTCTATTCGGTACAAGCTTCTTTATAAGATTTAAAAGTATATTTGTAGAATTAGTATATACATATGGAGAGCTGTTTTCAGCTTAGATGGTATAGATGATTATCCAGAGTTACCAGAAATGGCCCAGCACAAACTTTGGACTGGGCCACATTCCTAAGGGCCCAGCCCGTACTTTGGACTAGGCTGCATTCTTTTAAACCGGCTTTAGCTATAGTTAGTGTAGGGTTTTTCTACTTATTATAGAAATTGAATTTATTTTACTCATAGAAAGTATTGTAGAATAGGTCATGCTAACGTCAGGGAATTATGTTAGTTCAAGCATGATCAAACATGATATTTTGAGGTTTAATAAGAATACAGCTAACTTTAGAAATTTCATTGTTCTCATTTTCTACTATTGCGGTTTTGGCTTTAGTACAATTTACAGTTTATATTTGGGTTTTATTTTTAGAAGCTTTATTGCTGATGATCAGCTTTATATATTAGGATTAGGAATTAGAAACTTTTATAGAAATTAAGATAGATATATAGGATTTTAGAATAGCCATTTTGTTAAGAGATTGTAATCAATTGTTCCTAGAAATGGCCCAGTGTAATCTTTGGACTGGGCCACATTCTTTAGGAACTGCTTTGAGCTATAATTAAGAGTTTCTATAGTGTAGGTAGAATTAGCACAGAATAGAAAGGTATTAGGATTTAAGTTAGTCATTAGGTGTGTGCATGCATAAGCTTTAGAAGTATTGATATAGAATATTATGATGTTAGAATTGTTGTATTGCTTTTGAGGAACATTAACCAAGCATAAGGAACAGTGAGATAATTTGGGGATTGTTCTTCCTCATGCTTGGGAAAACGCCTGGTGGGCGGGGGATGCCCCTCATCCACCTGGCTTTGTGTTCACGTGAAAGTCTTGTGATTTAACCTGTGAAAATTTGGGATAAAAGACATGGTTTGTCCCATTAAACAGCTTCTGCACTAGACAGAGTCCAGTCTCTTTCTTTCTTCCTTTTATTATCTATCCCTTCCAGTTTTGCTGACGCCGCCACATCTTTCCAGGGACTCCCCAAAACCTGCAGGGGTTGGCCCCCTGCAAGAGAGAGAGATGCTTCACCTCCCCAAGGTTGCGGGGGGGGGGGGGGGGGGGGCGTTGCTAAAGCTTAGAAAAACATGGTGGCTCAAAGAACACATGGCCAGACCATAGCTTAGCAAGGCAATGGCGGCCTCTTTTTTCTTTTTTGAGTTGAAGTCTCACTCTGTTGTCCAAGCTAGAGTGCAGTGGTATGATCACAGCTCTCTGCAGTCTCAACCTCCTGGGCTCTGGCTATCCTCTCTCCTCAGTCTCTTGAGTAGCTGGGACTACAAGTGAGTGCCACCATGCCTGGCTAATTTTTAAATTTTTTTGGGTAAAGACAAAGTCTCATTATGTTGCCCAGACTAGTCTCAAACTCCTGGGCTCAAGCAATCCTTCTATCTTGGCCTCCCAAAGTGCTGGGATTACAGGCGTGAGCCACTGTAACCAGCCTCTGATATCATTTCAATGCCTTCTGTATTCCACTATTACTGTTGGTTAGCCAGTTGTGTTGAAATGATCATTCTTGCTGGGTTCGGTGGCTCAGTCTGTAATCCTGTAGCTTGGGAGGCTGAGATGAGTGAATTGCCTGAGCCCGCGTGTTTGAGACCCACCTGGGCAACTTGGCGAGCCCTTATCTCCACAATAAATCAAAAATTAGCTGGGCGTGGTAGCGCATGCCTGTAGTTCCAGCTACTTGGAAGGTTGAGGCAGAAGGATCGCCGGAGCCCAGCAGGTCGAGGCTGAGGTGGCTCGGAGTGGCCACTGCACTCCAGTCTGGGCGACTGAGTGAGACTCCAACTCAAAAAAACAAACAAAAAAAAAAGAAAAAGAAAATGTACAGTTCTTATTTCTTTAAACTTTGCCTGTTCTCTGTTTTCTTTACTTGATCCTTCTGGGTCTTTGATTATATGTTCCTTGGATTGAATCATCTTATCTTTCATCTTTCTTGCTGTCTCATATTTTATATCTTTTGTCTCCTTGTGTTACATTCAAAGTTATTTCTTTGGCTATGTCTTTGAATTTACTCACATCTTCTTGGGTTCTGTTTTGTTTTGGTTTTCTTTTTGAGTCTCACTCTGTCACGCAGACTGGAGTGCAGTGGCCGCTCCCGGCCACTGCAGCCTCGACCTGCTGGGCTCCGGCGATCCTTCCGCC
>NW_007052099.1:64667-65743 GCF_000164805.1 Carlito syrichta | reverse complement strand
AATCCTTCTGCCTCAGCCTTCCAAGTAGCCGGAATTACAAGCATGCGCTACCACACCTGGCTGATTTTTTGATTTATTGTAGAGATGAGGTCTCGCTGCCCAGGTGGGTCTCAAACTCGCAGGCTCAAGCAATCCACTCATCTCAGCCTCCCAAAGTTGCGGGATTACAGGCTGAGCCACCAAGCCCGGCTTGGGTTGTGTTTTATCTGCTTTTTATCAATTGGGTTTTTATTTCAGCAATTATATTTTATCATTTTTATAAGGTCTATTAAAAATATCTATTGGCTCCTCAAAGTTAATTTTTAAATTATCTTTGTGACTGAATCCTTTATTTCTTTATTCATTTTACCTGTGGCTACTCTTTCTGTATCTGACAATTTCACTACCTGCAGACCTTGAAATGGGGTTTAAATCTCTTGATTATTTATTCTGTCTTTCAGTCGATGCAGCTTCCCATAGGTTTGGTGACTTTATTTATTTGTTTTTTGAGTTGGAGTCTCACTCTGTTGCCCAGGCTGGAGTGCAGTGGCACACTCACAGCCACCCCAGTGTCGACTCGCTAGGCTCTGGCAATCCTTCAGCCCCAGCCTTCCAAGTAGCCAGAACCACAGGCATGACTACCACACCTAGCTAATTTTTTATTTATGTAGAGACGAGATCTCACCAGTTTCCTGGGCTGGTCTCGAACCTGCGGGCTCAGCAATCCACTCACCTTGGCCTCCCAAAGTGCTGGGATTACAGGCTGAGCCACCAAGCCCGACTGGTGTGGTGACTTTAAAACAAAATCTGAGGTCATCTAGCACTGTGCTTGTTTTTCAGATTCTTGGGTTTGAATCCTTTCTCCATCACCCACTAGTGTGAACTTCACTTTTCTGTGTCTAGGATTCCCCTTTGTGTGGCCTGGTACACACTAAGTACTCCATAAATGGTACTTGAAGGAATAAACATTAGAGGACATGTTTGAAAAGGCAATGTAAGCCGGGCTTGGTGGCTCAGCCTGTAATCCCAGCACTTTGGGAGGCTAAGGTGAGTGGATTGCCTGAGCCCACGGATTCGAGACCTGCCTGGGCAACTTG
>NW_007052099.1:59560-64554 GCF_000164805.1 Carlito syrichta | reverse complement strand
AAAAAAAAAAAAAAAAAGAAAAGAAAAGAAAAGGCAATGTAGGTAGACAGGATACAGAAACAGAGAGATTCCAAGAATTGTAGGAGACAAGGTCTCGCCATGTTGCCCAGGCTGTTCTGGAACTCCTGGCCTCAAGCGATCTTCCCATCTCCATCTCCCAAAGTGCTGGGATGAAATGGTCAGGGGAGAGATGAAGAGTTCTTCAGGCCCCTGAAGTAAAACCCTACTACAGCAGAAATCTTCCCCGTTCCAGTTGTAGATAAACCAACATGCAGATTTTGAGTTTATCCGAGCTGCTCTTGTTGTGGAAGTTAGCATTATAACTGTGAGTGATCTCTTTTCTGGGAGGCCACAGTCCCTCCTACTGTGTGAATGATCCCGGTTGGCAAGGCAGCTCCTGGGGGTTGCCCAGGCTCTCAGCGTCTCATTTCATCTTCAAGACACTTCTTTCCAACTTGGTCACCCATGGGAGCCACCCGGGAAGCTGTAAACAAAACAAAACAAAACTGATACCTGGCCTTCACTCTCAGTGATTCTAATGTAATTTTTCCGGGGTGGGGCCTGGGCGTGTTTTTTTTTTTTAACTAGTCTCACTCTATTGTCCAGACTGGAGTGCAGAGGCCGCTCCCGGCCACCGCAGCCTCGACCTGCTGGGCTCCGGCGATCGTTCCGCCTCCGCCTTCCAAGTAGCTGGAACTACAGGCGCGCTATACCATGCCCGGCTAATTTTTCGATTTATTGTAGAGATGAGGTCTTGCTGCCCAGGAGGGTCTCGAACCTGTGGACTCAGGCAATCCACTCACCTCAGCCTCCCAAAGGCGCAGGATTACAGGCTGAGCCACCGAGCCCGGCTTATTTTTTATTTTTCAATTGTAGAGATGAGGTCTGGTCACGTTGCCCAGGCTGGTCTCGAACCCCTGAGCTCAGGTCATCCTCCCGCCTCCGCCCCCCAAAGCGCTGGGATGACAGACGTGAGCCACAGTGCCTGGCTTGTTTTTTTTTTTTAAGTTCCCAAGAGACTCGAATGTGCAGGCATGTGCTAAACCCCAATCCCGCTGCGTCGCTTTCTCAGCCTGGTCAACGCGGGTCACTACCGAGTCTCAGTTGCCGTCAACAGGAAGTGGGAAAAGACCATGCCTCACGTGATTGTGATGTCATAAGACTCAAACAAGGAAGTGGAACCTGTCGCTTTTTCTTACACCCCATTGGTAGGAACTCTGTCATGTGACTCCACCCTACCGCCATGGAGGCTGGGAAATGTCAAGGTAGGCAGCCATGCTTCTAGCTGCCATTCTGTGACTTTGGAAGGCAAAGGAAATGGACTTAAGACAAGGGATGTGGCTCAGAGACCCAGTGGATCTGACGAGGTGAGAAGAAGCATGGATCTAGCATTGGCCAGTGCCGTAATTTCCAAGGGTTGCCATAGCCGAGTAGTGACATAGGCCAGGTTTGTTCTGCCCAGGCACAGTAAGCCAGCCACTGGCATAACGGGTTTTGTAAAAAGGAAAAGATTTATTCACGGGACAGCCCAGTGAGGAGGCGAGAGAATGGCTTTCATATCCACCTCCCCTGAAGAGCAAGCTAGGGATATTTGTGGGTTAGAGAAGTGGGCTAGTCTAAGGTGTGGGGAAAGGTGATTGACAGTGGGGAAAAATGGGTATAATAAGCGCTCTGGGCGAAAGTAGTTGGGGTTGACAACCCCCCATCCTACAGCATTGCTTTGTCAGCGGATCAACACAAATCACTAAGTCTCAGTTCCAGCCACCACTAAGTCTCAGTTCTAGCCAACAGGAAGGGGGAAAAGACTGTGCTGGAAGTGCTTGTGATGGCGTAAGACTCAAACAGGAAGTGGAACATGTCACTTCCTCTCACACCCCATTGGTGGGACTCAGTCATGTGACCTCCCACCTGACGGCAAAGGAGACTGGGAAATGACTCTTCAATAAGATGCATGCATGATACTGAGAGCAGTGGCTCACTGTGGGAGGCCGAGGCAGGAAGATCAGTTGAGGCCAGGGGTTCGGGACCAGCCTGGACAAACCAGCAAGACCTTGTCGCTACAAAAATAATTTTAAAAATTAGACTGGTGTGGTGTTGCATGCCTGTAGTCCCAGCTACTAGGTAGGCTGGGGCAAGGAGATTGCTTGAGTCTAGGAGGTCGGTTGTGGTGAGCCATGATGGCGCCACTGCACTCCAGCATGGGTGACAGAGTAAGACTCTGATAAAAGAAAAAAAAAAAAAGAAAAGAAAAAAATGGGAAGAAACATATTACTACACAGTTCTGGAATCTAGAAGTCTGACATCAAGCTGTTGGAGGGCCACGTTCCCTGAAACCTGTAGGGGAGAGTTCGCCTTTGCTTCTTCCTGGCTGCTTGTGCTTTGCTGACCATCCACTTTGGCACTCCTTGGCTTGAGACTGCAGCACTTCATTCTCTGCCTTGATGTCACTTGATGTTCTCCCCTATGTCTCTTTTTTATTTTAGAGACAGAATCTGGCTCCATCACCTAGGCTGCAGTGCAAGTAGCACGATCATGACTCACTGCAGTTTCAACCTCCTGGGCTCAAGCAGTCCTCCCACTTTAGCCTCCTGAGTAGCTAGGACCACAGGCCCGTGTGACTACACCCAGCTAACTTTTTTTATTGTTTGTAGAGATTAGGTGTCGAAATGTTGCCTAGGCTGGTCTCAAACTCCTGGTCTCAACTGATCCTTCCTCCTCGGACTTTCAATGTGCTGTGATTGTAGAGGTGAGCCATCACCCCCAGACTTTCCCTTGTGTCTCTGTGCCTTTTCCTCTTAAAGGGACACTAGTTATATTGCACTAAGGGCTGGCCCTACTTCAGTATAGCTCCCTCTTAACTAATTACATCTGTAGCAACCCTAACAAAGTTATATTCTGAGCACTGGAGGTTAGGACTTAAACATATCCATTTTGGGGGACAGAATTCAACCCCCAGTGGCCTGTAGTCAAGAATCTCAATGATGAGGAACCCCTCAATGCCACCATCATGGAGAGACAATGACTTGACAACGTATCCTACTCTTCTGCCTCCCAGATTCTAGGCACCATCCAAGCCCCAGGGAACTAAGATGCAGCCCCAGGGCTGGATAGAAGCTCCTCAAATGGACTGAGATAAAGTTTTTACTATCCTTGGAGAATGAGGATTTGAACTAGTGACACTATTCAGTTCTAGAAACATAAAGTCACATCCTTTAAGTATCTAAACTGGGAAATGAGAATCACATCTGCACCAGAAGGAAGTCCAAAATTCCTAGACCAGGGGTTGTTGAATGATGGTCCATGGGCCAAATTTGGCCTGCTGCCTGTTTTTGTAATTAAAGTTTTTCTGGAACACTGCCATGCCCATTCGAGTATGTATTGCCTCTGGGCTGTTTCTGTGCTACAGTTTCAGAGTTTACCCATTGAGACAGAGTCTGTGGAGCTTGCAAAGTCAAAGATATTTACTAGCTGGTCCTTTCTGGAAGAAATTTGCCAACCTTGGTCTTAAGTCGAACTTTCAAGACTCTCCACAATTTAAGACCAGTTTTTCAAATATAGACTGTTACTCTACCATATCAAATCTGTAATGGCCAAGGCAAGAGGATTGCCTGAGCTCAGGGGTTCGAGACCAGCCTGGGCAACTTGGTGAGACCGCATCTCTACAATAAATCAAAAAATAAGCTGGGTGTGGTAGCGCACACCTGTAGTTCTGGCTATTTGGAAGACTCAAGCGGAAGGATCGCCTAAGCCTAGCAGGTCGACACTGGGGTGGTCGAGTGTGCCACTGCACTCCAGCCTGGGGAACGGAGTGAGACTCTGACTCAAAAAAAAAAAAAAAAAAAAAAAAAAAGAAAAGAAAACAGAAAGAAAGAAATTGGTATATGTGAAGTTCTCTAAGCCATTAGCTCTAATTTTTTTGGTCCCCAGCCCAATTAGGAGGGAATCAAGGCTCCCACCTGTTCCCACTTTCCAGTGGAAAAACAACTAGGTAATAAAAATGGAATGCCACTCTTAAAACACTCCAAGAAGTGGGGAATTGTGGGTACATCTGCTTCAGCAATAAAAGTACAGATGATTTCTATTTTCACTCAATGCGTACATGACTTAACATCTATTTATTGAACAATTACAGACCCAAAATACTGCAGATGCAAATGAGTATTATTAAACACTGTAGGATTTGCCAAACAGCCCACAACAAATTAAATTGCTAATAACAAGCTAAACAGTAATTTATCATGAGCTAAGCAAAAAGAACAGCGGTTGAAAGCCATGGCCAATTCAAGATAACACGAAGACAAAATGTTCCTCCAGGAAATTATGGAAATTTATACTATCATTGTACACTTGTGTGCAGTGCTGTGAGGTATCCAGACTTCTAGGTGGAATACCAAATTGAGTGCTCAGTACATTACAGTAACTTTCTATTTTTAATTTACGATCACTATCTCTTTGTAAGCCTTAATGACTCGCTTAGTGGAGTTGTAGTGGATATCTGCTGCATTTCCTTGCCAAGCATTCGTATTCCTCTTTCTTCTGATTTTTCTTTGGGGAATCATTGTCCCAGTTGCATCCCTGTGGTTTGAGAGGACCAGCTTTAGATTGGGTGTGTGACCCAACTGGCCAATCAGTGTATTCCATCCCTCTCCCCTTAGTTCAACCATGTATGTACCTCAGGACAAGCCAGTGAGACTTAATCCCAGGACTTTGCCAGAATTGTGAAGCTTGGAGAGTAGAGAAAACTAGCACAAAGGAGAGCAGGGAAAGAGACAGATTCCTGACCCTGTGGGAGCAACTGGATCCAGCCATGCCTGAAGCTAACATGTGACCGACCATCTTCTTTAAGAAACTAAAGAACCGGGCTCGGTGGCTCAGCTTGTAATCCCATGCCATTGGGAGGCTGAAGTGAGTGTATTGCCTGAGCCTGCAGGTTCGAGACCCGCCTGGGCAAATTGGTGAGACCTCATCTCTACAATAAATCAAAAATTAGCCGG
>NW_007052099.1:55997-59136 GCF_000164805.1 Carlito syrichta | reverse complement strand
CTCCAACTCAAAAAAAAAAAAGAAAGGGATTTTCACTTTTGCAGCTGCTCAAGACTGTTCTCTGAAAATCTTTAACCTAAACATGGCAATAAAGGTCACATTTTACAAGCGATGTTCTGTGTTGGAAAAACTGGGTCCCAGATGGGACTTTATGATGTGTGCTACTGGTTGCTGTAATTCAAGACTATTTATTCTGGAGTGCTTATGAGGGGAAATAAACCTACTTCCTCACCTAAGCCACTTGTTTGATGTGATATGAACTTAAAACTTTAGGTTTTAATGTGTGATAATACATAATAAGAATAGGCTGGGTGTGGTGGCTTACACTTATGATCCCAGTGCTTTGAGAGGCCAAGGTGGTGGAATGACTTGAGGTCAGGAGTTTGAGACCAGCCTGGGCAACATAGTGAGACCCCCACCTCCTTAAAAAACAAAAAAGGCATGGTGACACCTGTAGTCACAGCTACTCCGGAGGCTGAGGCAGGAGGATTACTTGAGCCCAGGAGTTGGAGGCTGCAGTGAGCTATGATTATGCCCCTGCACTCCAGCCTGGGCCACAGAGCAAGACCCTGTCTCTAAAATAAATAATTAAATATAAAAGAATAAACAACTGAGAGGGGGGGAGAGAGAGAGAGAGAGAGAGAGAGAGATCATTGAGAGGCAACTTGACAATGACTTTTGAATTGTTCCATCCTGTTCCACACAGGTGCTAGACAAGAACTTGGCATCACGTGCTTCGGAGTTCCTGGGTGCTTGTGTTCATTTCCTGTGGCTGCCGTAACAAGGTATCCCAGAAACTGGGACTTAACAAAAATGTATTGCCTCGCAGTTCTAGAGGCTAGAAATCTAACATCAAGGTGCCGGCAGGTTAGCTCCTTCGGAGGCTTTGATGGGAGGATCTTCTCCAGGCTTACCCTAGCTTCTGGGGATTTGTTGACAATCTTAGGCATCCTTTGGCTTGTAGCATCATCACCCCTGATCTGTGCTTTCATCTTCATGTGGCATTTTCTCTCTCTCTCTCTCTCTCTCTGTCTCTCTCTCCCTCTTGCCCTCTCCCTTTCTCTCTTCCATGTCTGTCCAAATTTCCCCTTTTCATAAGACACTAGTCGCACCTAGTTCAGTATGCCTCGTCCTATCCTAATTAATTACATATTCAAAGACTCTCTCTCCAAATAGAATCATATCCTGAGGTTCACAGTGTTAGAAATCCAACATATCTTTTTTGGGAGGACACAATTCAACCAACAGTTGCTAAAGTGGACAAAATATGACAACTCCCATTCATAGCTCCTAATTCCAACTTTTTAAAAACGCTTGTTTTTGCTTTTTTTTTTTTTTTTAAATAGTGATGGGGTCTTGTTGTGTTGCCCAGACTGGTCTTGAACTCCTGGTCTCAAATGATTCTCCCACCTGGGCCTCCCAAGGTGCTGGGATTACAGGTGTGAGCCACCACGCTTGGGCCCTATTTTTTTTTTAATATAAAAAATTTTTTTTCTAATAGAAACAGGGCCTTCCTATGTTACCCAGGCTGGTGTTGAACTGGTCTCAAGTGATCCTCCCACCTCGGCCTCCCAAAGTGCTGGGATTACAGGTATGAGCCACTGCGCCTAGCCTAATTCCAAATTTGTCTTCTTTTGGGTAAAGCTGGAATCTCTCGCTGTTTCCTCTGCTCTCCCATGTTTGCCTTTTGGAAAGCCCTGTCCTCCTTTCTTTGATGAGGGTCATATCCTAAAACTGGCAGGAGGATCTTTGCTCCAAGGACCTGGCTTATCTAGGAATGCACCTATCAGAGCCAGATAGGTAACGTCAGGTGATGGGGCGGCTTCCTCAGCTGGGCATCTGAGTCATGGTAAAATACATGAAAATTTACCATTTTAACCATTTTAAAGTATGGTCGACCTTCTCTGTCCACGAGTTCTGCATTGTGGATTCAACCAACTGCAGACTGAACATATCTAGGGGAAAAAAAAGGTTACATCTGTACTGAGCATGTAAAGACCTTTTATTCCTGCCATTACTCCCTAAACAAAATAGTATAGCAACCATTTGCATTGTCTTAGGTATTCTAAGTCTGAGTCCCAACCTTTTTGACATCAGGGACCATTTCATGGGAGACAGTTTTTCCATGGGGGCGGGGGACCATCAGGCAGTAGATTTTCATAAAGAGCATGCAACCTAGATCCCTTATACGCACAGTTCACAATGGAGTTCACGCTCCTATGAGAACTGAATGCCGCTGCTGATCTGACAGAAAATGGAGCTCTACTGTCCCGCTGCTCATCCCCTGCTGTGCCACCGCCTGGTTCCTAACAGGCCAGGGACCAGTGCCAGTCCACAGCCTGGGGATTGGAGACCCCTGTAAATCTAAGTGATCCGAAGATGATTGAAAGTACACAGGAGGATGTGTGGAGGTGGTATGCAAATACTATTCCATCTTTTATCTGGGAATTGAACATCTGTGGGTTTTGGTATCCAGGGAGATCCTGGATACAAAGGACAGCTGTATACACAGTTGAGTTGTATTTAGTGTACTCAGAGTATCATTCAACCATCGCCTCTATCTGGCTCTGGAACTTTTTCACCACCCCACAAAGAACCCAATACTCATTAAAGTCACTCCCCATTTCCCCACCCTCTGGCAATCATTAATCTGTTTTCCATATCTATGGGTTTATCTATTATCGATATTTCTTTTCTCTCTTTCTTTCTCTCTTTCTTTCTCTCTTTCTTTCTTTCTTTCTTTCTCTCTCTCTTTCTCTCTCTCTCTCTCTCTCTGTCTTTCTCTCTCTCTTTCTTTCTGGATTTATTGAGAGGTCAGAAAAGTTCTCACAGTGGGAGGGTACCCGAAGGTGTTGCCCTTTTTTGGGGGGGGTTTACAGTCTCACTCTGTTGCCCAGGCTGGAGTGCAGTGGCACTGTCTTGGCCACTGTAGCCTCAACCTCCTGGGCTCAGATGATCCTTCCGCCTTAGCCTCTCAAGTAGCTGGGACTACAGGTGCATGCCACCTTGCCTTGTTAATTTTTTTTTTTTTGTAGAAATGGAGTCTTGGCCAGGCTCAGTGGCTCAGCCTATAATCCCATGCCTTTGGGAGGCTGAGGTGAGTGGATTGCCTGAGCCCGCGGGTTCGTGACCCACCTGG
>NW_007052099.1:44946-55536 GCF_000164805.1 Carlito syrichta | reverse complement strand
TTTTTTGAGTTGGAGTCTCACTCTGTCATCCAGACTGGAGTGCAGTGGCCGCCCCCGGCCACCGCAGCCTCGACCTGCTGGGTTCCAGCGATCCTTCCACCTCAGCCTTCCAAGTAGCTGGAACTACAGGTGTGCGCTACCATGCCTGGCTGATTTTTTGATTTATTGTAGAGATGAGGTCTCGCCAAGTTGCCCAGGCGGGTCTCGAACCCGCGGGCTCAGGCAATCCAGTCACCTCAGCCTCCCAAAGGAGCGGGATTACAGGTTCAGTTATCGAGCCCGGCTTTTACTCTCTATTTCAATGAGTTCTACTGTTTTGTTTTGTTTTTCTGAGTTGGGGGTCTCACTCTGTCACCCAGGCTGGAGTGCAGTGTGTGATCATGGCTCACTGCAGCCTCAAATTCCTGGGTTCAGGCGATCCTCCTGCCTCAGCCTCCTGAGTAGTTGGGACTACACGTCCTGTTGATTTTTTTTTTTTTTTTTGGTAGAGAGGAGGTATTGCTATGTTGTCCAGGTTGGTCTCAAACTCCTAGGCTCAAGCAATCTTCCCGCTTTGGCTTCCCAAAGTGCTGGGATTACAGGCGTGAGACACCGCACCTTATCCAAATGGGGCATTTTGATTTTGATTTCTCATGCAGTCAATCCCAGGAAATCCGTATGATTTTCTGCCTGTTGATCAGCTATCTGGAACTGCCCAGGGCCAGATGCCTTATCACCTCAGGAAATCCTCATGTCAACCCTCCTCTCCTTTGAGTAAGGAACAGTCTCCATGGCAGCGAGGTTAAAGTTCTCTCCAACTTTATTTCACTTCATTGGGTGTTCAGTTCCCCAGGAGAAGGAAGGAAGGAAGGAAGGAAGAGGCACCTTCAGCTGATTTCTCTACAACTCATAGCGATTATGAATAAAGTCCCTTGGGGAGAATATTTCTGTCTTTCCTTTCTGTCACTCCATAACATATACTCATATATCATCCCCTGAAGCAGCGTGATGTGCTGCCTCCAATCAAGGCTTAGTTTGACATGCTGCCTCGACATCTGGAATGGCTTAACCCAAGTCCCCTTCCCACTCCACTCCGCATGGAAAAGGTTCCCTCCAACCCAACCAAACGCCCCTATTTATCAAACGGACCAGGCACAGTTCCTGCTTATCCCCAAGGAGCGAGCTTTGATTCTCTGCCAGTGTGTGGAATTATTCAAACATGCCAGTCACATCCTCCTGTGGGAACCAGGGGCCACCACCACCTCTTGGTGCTACAAAGCCTGCCTCCCACAGCCCCTGGCTGTTCACTGTGCTACTGAGTCACCTGTGTGGCCCTGTGTGGCATGCAGTGTCCTCCTGTCCCCAGGCTGTGAGTATACCTGACTAATAAACTGCTGTCAATCTCATCTGTTCAGTGTCAGGGTTGTTTGTTCAGCCATCCACGCAACGCCAGGGCAGGAATCCTTCCCTCTGTGGCAATTTAAACCAGCAGTGATTTTTGGTCTCTTCTCAGCTGTTCCACCACCCTGTGTACCTCAGGGGCATGATACACCCTGTATCTATTGACTGTTCGTTTTAACAGAGATCAACCACCCCACCCCCACAGGGTGAATCATCTTTGTGGGCGTGTGTAAGACTAAAAAGCTCCCTGGGTGGAACACGAGTCAGCAATAAAAGGGAATGAAATACTTTGTTTCTTTTTTTTTTTTTTTTAGTTGGAGTGTCACTCTGTCGCCCAGACTGGAGTGCAGTGGCCGCTCCCGGCCACCGCAGCCTCAACCTACTGGGGTTCAGTGATCCTTCCGCCTCAGCCTTCCGAGTAGCCAGAATTATAGGTGTGTGCTACCACGCCCAGCTGATTTTTTGATTTATTGTGGAGATGAGGTCTCACCAAGTTGTCCAGGCAGGTATCGAACTGACGGGCTCAGGCAATCCACTCACCTCAGCCTCCCAAAGGCACGGGATTACAGGCTGAGCCACTGAGCCTGGCTTTGTTTCTTTTTTGAGTTGGGGTCTCACTGTGTAGTCCTGGTTGAAGTGCAGTGGCACGATCCCAGCTCACTGCAGTCTCCATCTGTCGGGCTCAGGCAATCCTCCTGCCTCAGCCTCTCAAGTAGCAGACATGCACCATCATGCCAAGCTCTTTGTTGTATGTGTGTAGTGATGAGGTCTCGCTATGTTGCCGAGGCTGGTCTTGAACTCCCGGGCTCTAGTGATCCTTCCACCTCGGCCTCTCTGTAATGACCTGTGCCCTGCTAGGAATGAACTATTGATACAAAGAATAACATGGATGGATCTCAAGATATTACGCTGAATGGAAAATGCTGACCTCGAAAGGCTATGTGTGGTACAATTCCATTTATAGAACCATCTTAAAAGGACAAAATTATGGAGATGGAGAACAGATTAGTGGTTGCCAGGGGCTGAGGAAGGGAAGGGATTATTACAGGGGACGATTCACACAAGGGAGTTCTTTTGCAGAGATGTAAGAGTTCTCTCTCTTGGTTGTGATGGATGTTACACAGATCTACACATGTGATGAAACTGCATAAACTACTCTCACACACACGCGACCCCTCCCAGTATGGGAGTCCCCCTTATCCTCAGGAGGTACATTGCAAGGCCCCCACCCAGGGGATGCTGGAGTCAGAGGATAGTACTGAACCCTTCATAATCTATGTGCACATTTCTTTTTCCTTCTTCGTGATTTCACGGATTTAAGATTCATTCTTACCATAGATCTCAGCCACCTCAGCACAATATTTTTTTTTCTTTTCTCAATCAGTCAAGAACTTTTACCTTTTCACTTAGAGGAAGCACCTATGGCTTCTCTTTGGCATATTCGAATTGCCAGCATCACTAAAACTCTTGTTTTTGGGGCCATTCTAAAGTAAAATAAGAGTGATTTGCACGCAGGCACTGCAATACTGTGGTAGTCGGTGTGATGACTGAAATAGCTACCAAGTGACTAATGGGCAGGTAGTGTCGACAGTGCAGATATACTGGACGAAGGGGTGATTCACATCCGTTGGTGGGGACAGAGTGGGAAAGCAAGAGGTTTCAGAGTGCTACTTACTCAGAATCTTGCACTCATTTTTTTTTTTTTTAAGTTGGGTCTCACTCTGTTGCCCAGGCTGAAGTGCACTGGCACGCTCATGGCCACTGCAGCCTCGACCTTCTGGGCTTAGGTGATCTTTCCACCTCAGCCTCCTGAGTAGCTGGTACTACAGTGTGCGCCGCCACACCCAGATAACTAAAAAAAGTTTTTTGTAGAGATGAGGTCTCACTATGTTGCCCAGGCTAGTCTCGAGTTCCTGGACTCAAGCAATCCTCCCACCTGGACTTTCCAAAGTGCTGGGATGACAGGTGTGAGCCACCGCACCCGGTCTTATAATTCTTTAGGTACACGTGCTCCCACCCTAAGCTGTGACACCTCTAATTTCTCAACTAGCCCAATACTGGATTCATATGCACTTATGGATTTTGGTTGAAAGTATTCAGTCAGGGGTCACACTGTCTCTAACACCCCCATGGCTCAACACTTTCACACAGAGCAAGGAAGTCCCGTGCAGCTAAGCTATCAGTCAACATGTATCATCATCACTGGGTGGTGACACGTGACTGGTCTGTCCATGGTCCTTGGTCTTGTCTTTCCTGTGCTTCTTGTCAATGGCTTCTTACTGGCAGGTTCTTTGACTCTGCCCAAGGGCTTTCTCTGGCTGCAGGAACCTGCCCTGATCACCCACGGGACTGGCCAGATGTGTGAGGGAGCAAACCACCCCAGGAGCAGCTTTCCTCCAGGGGTGACTGGGAGCTGGAGGATAAAGCCCCTGGCTCCCTCGCCCCTCTGGTGCAATCACTGCGAGGTTCCACATGGCCTTCCACTTTCCCAGTGGAATCAGCCCACCAGGGTGACCGGTCCGCTCACACGCCTGGGTGGGCTGCCTTACTTTTCCTCTTGCTTATTTATTTTAAAAACGTGGGGTACAGCCAGGCTTGGTGGCTCAGCCTGTAATCCCGCACCTTTGGGAGGCTAAGGTGAGTGGATTGCCTGAACCCGCGGGTTCGAGACCCACCTAGGCAACTTGGCGAGACCTCATCTCTACAATAAATCAAAAATTAACTGGGTGTGGTAGCGTGCGCCTGTAGTTCCAGTTACTTGGAAGGCTGAGGTGGAAGGATCGCCAGAGCCCAGCAGTTCGAGGCTGCGGTGGCCGGGAGCGGCCACTGCACTCCAGTCTGGGCGACAGAGTGAGACTCCAACTAAAAAAAAAACAAAAACAAAAACAAAAAAGAACAAAAACAAAAAACAAACCAAAAATAAACGTGGGGTACAATTCAGGGTTAGGTATACAAATGGTCATTATGCAGCTACTCTTGTTGAGGAAGTGTGTTCCCATTCCTTCCCCTGGCAGTTTCCCACTGCTGCCTATCCCTTTCTTAGAGTATTATGATAATTGTTCAAGGTCTGCTTATGAATGAGAAAATGTGGTACTCAGTTCTTTATTTCTGTGATAGATCACTGAATACGATAGACTCTAAGTCCATCCAAGTTGCTGCAAAGATCATAATTTTGTCCTTTTTTTTTTTGAGTTGGAGTCTCACTCTGTCACCCAGACTGGAGTGCAGGGGCCGCTCCCGGCCACTGCAGCCTCGACCTGCTGGGCTCCGGTGATCCTTCCGCCTCAACCTTCCAAGTACTGGAACTACAGGCGTGCGCTACCACGCCCAGTTAATTTTTGATTTTATTGTAGAGATGAGGTCTCACCAAGTTTCCCAGGTGGGTCTCGAACCCGCGGGCTCAGGCAATCCACTCACCTCGGCCTCCCAAAGTGCTGGGATTACAGGCTGAGCCACTGAGCCCGGCTTTTTGTCCTTCTTTATGGCTGTGTAATATTCCATCGTGTATGTGTACCACATTTAAAAAAAATCCAGTCCTCTTTCCGTGGATAGCAAGGTTGGTTCCATGTTTTTGTTATTGTGAACAATGCTACCAGTAGCATGCGTGTGCAGGTTATCTTTTTCATAGAGTGATCTGAGTTCCTCTGGGTATATTCCAGTAGGGGGATTGTGGAG
Source organism: Carlito syrichta (assembly GCF_000164805.1). Taxonomy (NCBI): domain Eukaryota; kingdom Metazoa; phylum Chordata; class Mammalia; order Primates; family Tarsiidae; genus Carlito; species Carlito syrichta. The sequence continues at coordinate 50,481 of NW_007052099.1, read as the reverse complement.
TTGTATGGAAAGTCGACTTTTAGATCTTTTCGGAACTATTTTCCACAGAGGCTGTACTAGTTTACACTCCCACCAACAGTGTAGAAGTGTTCCCTTCCCCGCCCCCCGCATCCTTTCCAGCATCTGTTGTTTTTTGAGTTGATGATGGCCTCTTGTCTGCAGTTAGGTGGTATCTCAGTGTGGCTTTAATTTCATTTCTTTGATGACTAGTGAGGCTGAACATTTTTTCATGGATTTTAACTTGCCTGCCCCCTCACTGAGGCATCTGGGGCCCCCTCTCCAATAAGTTACTTGCCCTTGAATCCTTGTCTCAGTCGAGGGGCTCCAACATAAGACAAGGCATCATGCCCAGCACTGTGTGACCTAAACTTTCGTGAGTGGAGGGAAGGGAAAGTCAGACATAGGCACAGGGGCATTAAACTATATTGGGTCTTTTCCAGGTGCCAAGTGCTTTTGCCTTTGTTGTCCTCATGTAATCCTCACAGTAGTGTTCCTGTTGTATTTACTTCTGAGCACTTTATACAGTTTGTTTTTTTAAGAGATGGGTCTCTCTGTGTTGCTCAGGCTGGAGTGCAGTGGCTACTCACAAGTGCCAACCTCACATACTGTGGCCTCCAGCTCCTGGGCTGCAGTGATCCTCCTCCCTCAGCCTCCCAAGTAACTAGGACCACAGGCAGGCCCACTGCTCCCAGCTTCTTTACACATATCAATTCAGTCTTCACAATCATACTATAAGGTGCAGCTGATTCTCCTTGGGTGAGGCGGTTACATGGTATAAATCCACTGCAGCAGTAATGTTATGTGGACTGAATGTTTGTATCTGGTTCAAATTCATGTGTTGAGACCCTAATCCCTAATAGAATGGTATTTGGAGCTGGGGCCTTTGGGGGGAGATTAAGGTTAGATAAAGTCATGAGAGTGAGGCTCCCAGGATGCGCTAGCATCCTTCAAAGAAGAGGAAGAGATCAGCGCTCACTCTCCAACACGTGAGGACACGCCGAGATGGCCGCCGTCTGCAATTCGGGAAGGGAGCCCTCATCAGAACATTAAATCTCCTGGCACCTTCATCTTGGACTTCCTGGGCTCCAGAACTGTGAGAAATAAATATCTGTTATTTAAGTCACCTGGCCTGTGGTATTTTATTATAACAGCCTGAGCTAGCGAAGACAACTGAGTTAGTGAATACTGATTCATTTTTACTAGGGGAACATCTATCTATCTAAATCTATCTACATACCTATTTATAAATATCATCTATAGCTATTTATCAATATCACCTATATCAATCTATCTACTTTCCTGTCAATAAATCATCTCTGTTTATCTCTCTATCAATCATCTACTCATCATTTATCATCTACCTATCTATTATCTATCTATCTATCTACTTACCTATCAAGAAATCATATCTCTCTGTATCTTATCTACCTTCCTACCTATCAATAAATCCTCTATCTATACATTGTATGTATATATGTATGTATGTATATATGTATCTATCTATCATCCATCTACTTCATAGGTTATAATCCTAAATCCTGAAAACAACTCATCTTGGTAAATTCTGTTTTCTTTATTTTACAAAAGAGAAAATGAGGCTGAAGAGAGCTACGTGACTTGCCTGAAGATACCGGAGTTAGGATGAAACCCCATCAGCTGGGCCCAGAGTTGGACCTTACCACACAGCATGGCACTGCTGCCTCCGTCTGTGTCCTCTGGTCATCTCTGCATGAGCTGAAGCCGGAATGAAGGGCAAGGCCTTGTTCACCTCAGCTGGGAACACAGGCTGGTGTGACTTCAATTATCCACTGCTCTGTGTATGTTTGCAGATGACCACCAGAGTGATGCAAGTATTGATTTGGGGACTACAAATAAATTTTAGCCAGCAGGAAAATGGGAAAATATGGAATCCACAAATCAGGAGGTTCTGCCATGTATATTATCATTATTATTATTTATTGAGGTAGGTTTTCATTCTGTTTCATTCCAGGCTGGAGTGCAGTGACATGATCATGGCTCATCACAGCCTCCAACTCCTAGGTTCAAGTGATCCTTCTGCCTCAGCCTCCCAAGTAGCTGGGCCTGCAGGCATGTATCACCTCACCTGGCTAATTTTTCTATTTTTGGAGAGAGGGGAGTCTTACTTTGTTTCTCAGGCTGGCCTTGAACTCCTGGCCTCAAGCAATCCTCCCACTTTAGCCTCCCAAAGTGCTGGGATTACAGGCGTGAGTCATTGCGCTCAACCTTACCATGTATACTATTAGTGTATCTTTTTCATAGATGAGGAAGCAGACACACAGCAAGTTTGAGTAATTTGTCCAAGGACTCACAGATCGTAAGTAGTAGTGGGCTGGAGTGTGAATTCAGGCAGCCTGCTCCCAGAGGCCAGGCCTGTAACCACTATCCTATCCTGCCTCTTGATATATATATCGACCTGCTGGGCTCCAGCGATCCTTCTGCCTCAGCCTTCCGAGTAGCCAGAATTACAGGCATGTGCTACCATGCCCAGCTGATTTTTTGATTTATTGTAGAGATGAGATCTCGCTGCCCAGGCGGGTTTCGAACCCGCAGGCTCAGACAATCCACTCACCTCAGCCTCCCAAAGGCTCAGGATTACAGGCTGAGCCATCGAGCCCGGCCTCTTGATATATTGATGTGGCAATTCATAAATTTGCATTAAGTCATGGCTGTGAAGGCGGAGATGACAGGGTTTCTGTCTTCTCCCATTCCCCAGAGAGGGGAAGATGATAAGTTAGAAATGAAAAGGATAAGAAGTCTATCATGTAAATTGTGAAATAAAAGTCAGCGTCCTCCAAACTCCACTCTGGTGAGTCAGGTAGAGGCTAAATTGCTTTAACAAAGAGAACCCCGAGAGGCAAAGGCTCAAATGAGACAGAAGTTTGTTTTTCCTTCCAAGTGAGCAGGCAGCTCTCCTCCACATGATCATTCAGGGGCTCAGGTGGGTGGTGGCTCTGCCATCTTCCACAGGTGACTTCCTGGGTACCTCAGCTTGGCACCATTCAAGGCCAGCAACATTAGGGAAGGGGCACGGAGGGGACACGTTTGCTTCTTGAAAGTCTCAGCTCAGAAGTGGACAGTCACCGCTGCACAATTACTGCACCAGTCACATGGTCATGTCTAGCTGCAAAGGAAGTTGGGAGATGTAGTACTCCGCCGGGAAGCCATATCATCAGGGAAAGGGAGAATGGACTGTGTTCACACAGCCAACTCCAGCCAACAACATACATTTTATCAGGAAAGAAAATTAAACCAAGGCTTGGCTCGGTGGTTCAGCCTGTAACTCTAGCACTTTGGGAGGCCAGGGCAAGAGGATTGCCTGAGCCCGCGGGTTTGAGACCTGCCCGGGCAATTTGGCGAGACCTCATCTCTACAATAAATCAAAAACTAGCCGGGTGTAGTAGTGCACACCTGTAGTTCCGGCTACTCGGAAGGCTGAGGTGGAAGGATCCCCGGAGCCCAGCAGGTCGAGGCTGCAGTGGCCAGGAGCAGCCACTGTACTCCAGTCTGGGCGACAGAGTGAGACACCAACTCAAAAAAGAAAAAAAAGAAAATTAAATCGAAGAGAAAATGTGTCAAATTTCTGATACAAGTCATCCAGTAACACCATTTCAATTATAACCATGGTTATCAAGCTGGAGTTCTGCTTCCTTGCCCACAAGATATCAAGATGTTCATAGTTTTGGGAGTCACTAGGAACCTATTCTGGTTCGGGGTGCCTGATAAAGGGAGAAAAATAATATAAAAGATGTGTGTAATTTTTCATCTCCATATTAGGGTTCTCTAGAGAAACAGAATCAATCAGACATGTATGTATGTAGGTATGTAAGTCTGAATGTATCTATCTGTCTATCTAGAAAGAGATTATTGTAAAGTATTATATAATAACCGAGCACAGTGGCTCATGCCTGTCATCCCAGCACTTTGGGAGGTAGAGGAAAGAGCACTGCCTGAATCCACGGGTTCGAGACCAGCCTGGGCAACATGGTAAGACTTCGTCTCTACCAAAAATTAAAAAATTAGCCAGGTGTGGTGGCGCCTGCCTGTAGTTCCAGCTACTTGGGAGGCTGAGGCCGAAGGATCACCTGAGCTCAGCAGGTTGAGGCTGCAGTGGCCGTGAGCATGCCACTGCATCCAGCCTGGGCAACAGAGTGAGACCCTGACTCAAAAAAAAAGGTATTATGGAGGTCAAGAAGTCTCACAAGCGGCCATCAGCAAGCAACTCTGCTGGTTGCGGTTCTTTACCTGAAGTGGTGACATGAACCTCCATTCCTCAATGGTCAGGGCTGTTTGTACATTCATAGTCCTGCCTGAATTGGGAAGTTAAAGTTTTCCACTGACTTTGATCATAGGGCACGGCAGTACTAATCGCAAATCTGAATGTACCGCAATACCAACTGACTCCCCAACCTCTAAATAAGAAAAATAGAGGTGAGAGGATTGCCTGAGCCCGCGAGTTCAAGACACGCCTGGGCAACTTGGCAAGACCTCATCTCTACAATAAATAAAAAATTAGCTGGGCATGGTAGCACGCCTCTAGTTCCGGCTACTTGGAAGGCTGAGATGGAAGGATCACCTGAGCCCAGCGGGTCGACTCTGGGGTGGCCGTGAGTATGCGTGCTACTGCACTCCAGGCTGGATGATGGAGTGGGATTCCAACTAAAAAAAACCCGTGGGTTCTTGACCCACCTAGGCAACTTGGCGAGACCTCATCTCTACAATAAATCAAAAAATAAGCCGGGCGTGGTAGCGCGCGCCCATAGTTCCAGCTACGTGGAAGGCCGAGGCAGAAGGATCGCTGGAGCCCAGCAGGTCGAGGCTGTGGCGGGCGGGAGCGGCCACTGCACTCCAGTCTGGGTGACAGAGTGAGACTCCAACTCAAAAAAAAAAAAAGAGAGATTTCATTCTAAGTCAGGCTGTTCTCTCATGATGGTATCATTGACCCGGGTCATTCCAGGCTTGCTTTTATCAAATTTGTCCACACTGGTGGAGAAAGCTCTTCTCTTTCTGGTCAGTTTATTCAAAATTCTGGCATTGGAATGGTGGCTCACACCTGTAATCCCAGTATTTTGGGAGGCCGAAGCAGGAGGATTGCTTGAGCCCAGGAGTTTGAGACCAGCCAGGGCAACATAGCAAGACCCCTGTCTCTAGAAAAAAATTAAAAATAATTAGCCAGGCATGGTGGTACATGCCTATAGTCCCAGCTACTTGGGAGGCTGAGGCAGAAGGATTGCCTAAGCCCAGGAGGTTGAGGCTGCAGTGAGCCATAATCATGCCACTGCACTCCAGCCTGGGCAACAGAGTGAGATCTGACTTTAAAAAAAATTCTGGTACTATCTCAGTGGCTCAGCTTGGATCACCCAACCTTGGACCAACCTCAGAGCCCACCCTAGAAGCGAGAGACACAGTCAGCTTTGTGCCAGCCACATGGAAGGCAGAAGGTAAAGTCAAGTGTGTGGGTGGTTTTCCAAAAGAGAATCAGGCCACTGTTACCAGAAAAAAAAAAAAAAAAAAAAA
>NW_007052099.1:38159-44401 GCF_000164805.1 Carlito syrichta | reverse complement strand
ATGAGGTTTCGCCAAGTTGCCCAGGCGGGTCTCGAACCTGCGGGCTCAGGCAATCCACTCACCTCAGCCTCCCAAAGTGCTGGGATTACAGACTGAGCCTTCGAGCCCGGCTCTCTTCGATTTCTTCATATGTGTGATGCTGTAATTCCTGGTGATCGGCTGTTTGACAGATACCCAGCCCTGTGGTTCCCAGGCGTGCTCTGTGGTGCTGGGGGAGCCCTCCAGGCAGAAAAGGCCACCAGGCCCTGGGATGAAGAGACTGTCCTGACAGGACAGTCAGGAGGGAGGGAAGGGCATCAGGAAGAAATCTTTAAGGATGGCCAACCAAATGCTGAAATCATCCAGGAAGCATTAAGGAAGCTATATATTTCAGTTGAGCGTGGTCACTCACACCTGTAATCCCAGCACTTAGGAAGGCTGAGGCGGGAGGATTGCATGAACCCAGAAGTTCAAGACTAGCCTAGACAACATAACAAAACCTTGTTTGTACAAAAATAAAAAAATTAGCCAGGAGTGGTGGTGTACACCTCTAGTCCCAGCTACTTGGGAGGCTGAGCTGGGAGGATCACTTGAGCCCAGGAGTTAGAGGTTGCAGTGAGCCATGACTCTAGATTGGGAGGCAGTGAAACTCTGACTCAAAATATTGGCGATATCTACTACACGATTTAACCTGAAAAATCTCATTGTTCGATATTTACTCTTCAGATATACTTTGCCAAGACATAGGGATGAAGATATTCACTTGTTTGTAGCCTTGTGTGAAATACCCCCAAATGGGAAGGTGTCCATCAATGGGGGATGCTTTGAATAAATCAAGGCACAGTAATACATTACAATGCAGTTTACTTTTTAGCTTTTTTGAGTCAGAGTCTCACTCTATCACCCAGTCTGACATGCAGTGGCTCACTCATGGGGCATTGAACTTCAACCTCCTGGGTTAAAGCAATTCTCCAACCTCAGCTTCCCAAATGGCTGGAACTACAGGCTTGTGACACCATGCCTGGGTACTATTTTTTTTGGAGTCGGAGTCTCACTCTGTTGCCCAGGCTGGAGTGCAGTGGCACTCTCATGGCCACTGTAGCCTCTACCTGCTGGGGTCAGGTTATCCTTCTGCCTCAGCCTTCCAAGTAGCTGCAACCACAGGTGTGTGCCATCACACCTGGCTAATTTTTTTGATTTATTGTAGAGATGAGGTCTCGCTAAGTTGCTCAGGCTGGCCTTGAACCTCTGGGCTCAGACAATCCTCTCGCCTCTGCCTTTCATAGTGCTGGGATGACAGGTGTGAGCCACAGCGCCTGGCTTATTTTTTGTAGAGACAGGGTCTTACTATGTTCTCCAGGTTGGTCTCAAACTCCTGTGCTCAAGTGATCCTCCAGTCTTGGCCTCCCAAAGTTCTGGGATTACGGGCATGAGCCCCCGCACCTGGACAGGGCTTTGAGTTTTGAGTGAATGACCAAAGTGACATCTGGGAATTAGTTCAACCAGTAAGGTCTCAACCAGAACTTCTCTGCTAAAACACAGCTTTTAACTTTCACATGCACATGAATTTTCTGGAGATCTTGTTAAAAATTCAGATTATGGTTGAGTAGGTTTGGGGTAGGGCTCAACATTGTGCATTTCTACCACCTCTATGCAATATGCATGTAAGAAATCTGCACCTGTACCCCTTCAATCTGTAAAAATAGAAAAAGAATGTGCATTTCTAATGAAGCTCCCAGGTGACACGAATGCTGCTGGTCTCGGGAATAGATTCAGAATCACAAAGCACTAAAGGATGGGTGCGGTGGATACATGAAAACACGCTCAACATCACTTATCCTCAGAGCAATGAAAATTAAAACCACAATGAGATGCCATCTTACCCCGGTCAGAACGACTATTATTTAAAAGTCAGGGCAACTCCCTTGGGTCCCCTCCCACTGTGGGAGCTTTTCTGTCCTCCTAATAAATCCTGCTTAAAAAATAAATAAATAGCTGGGTTCGGTGACTCAGCCTGTAATTCCGCGCCTTTGGGAGGCTGAGGTGAGTGGATTGCCTGAGCCCGCGGGTTCGAGACTCGCCTGGGCAGCGAGACCTCATCTCTACAATAAATCAAAAAATCAGCCGGGCGTGGTAGCGGGCGCCTGTAATTCCGGCTACTCGGAAGGCTGAGGCGGAAGGATCACTGGAGCCCAGCAGGTCGAGGCTGTGGTGGCCGGGAGCGGCCATTGCACCCCAGTCTGGGCAACAGAGTGAGACTTCAACTAAAAAAAATAAAAAATAAAAATAAAAATAAATAAATAAATATAAAGTCAAAATAAAACAGACGTTGGTGTGGATATGGAGAAAAGCGAACGCTTGTACGCTGCTGGTGGGAGTGTAAATTATTATGGCAGCACAAGTCACAGTAGCAAAGACATGGAATCCACTAAATCTACCAATGGATAATTAGATAAAGAAAATGTGGTATATACACACCCTAGAATACATAAAAAAGAATGAAATCATGTCTTTTTTTTTTTGTAGAGATGAGGTCTTGCAATGTTGCCTAGGCTGGTCTCAAACTCCTGGTTTAAGCCAATCCTCCTGCCTCGGCCTCCCAACGTGCTAGGATTACAGGCGTGAGGCATCACACCTGACAAAATCATGTCTTTTGCAGTAACCTGGACGGAAATGGAGGCCATTGTCCTAAGGAAACAAGCCAGACACAGAAAGTCAAATCCCACCTGTTTTCTCATATAAGTGGGAGCTAAATAATGTACACATAGAGTGTGGAAGGATGAACAGTGGAGACTTGGAAGTGTGGGAAGGGGTTTGGGGTGAGAAATTACTTAATGAGTACAATGTACACTGTTGGGGCAATGGATACTGGAAAGCCCTGACTTCACTGCTAAGTAACCTCTGCATGTAACAAAATTGTACTTGGATCCCATACATTTCTACACACAAAGATGTCCCTGGCTCCCACTCCTCGGCAGTGTAGGGTATTTTCACTCCTGCCTGTATCCCCAAGTTAGTTTTCCAGCCCTTGTCAATTTCATGGACTCAATCTCCTTTCTTTTATATATATATATATATATATTTTTTTTTTTTTTTTTTTTTTTTTTTTTTTTGCAGTGAGCTGTGATTGTGCCACTGCACTGCAGCGTGGTTGTAGATACTTTAAAAACATTTTTTTTGAGTTGGAGTCTCACTCTGTCTCCCAGACTGGAGTGTAGTGGCCGCTCCCGGCCACTGCAGCCTCGACCTGCTGGGCTCCGGCGATCCTTCCGCCTCAGCCTTCCGAGTAACTGGAACTACAGGCGCGCGCTACCACACCTGGCTCATTTTGATTTATTGTAGAGATGAGGTCTCGCCAAGTTGCCCAGGTGGGTCTCGAACCCGCAGGCTCAGGTAATCCACTCACCTCAGCCTCCCAAAGGCACGGGATTACAGGCTGAGCCACCGAGCCCGGCTGGTTTTAGATACTTTTAATGAAGCTAAGGGGAGACTATATTCAAGGGTTGCCTAATGTTGCATCAAACTATAGCTATACATATTATTTCATTTTGAAGTTGAATGTGACCTGCAGTTTCTAATGCTACATTTTAAATGTGATCAGGTGAAATTTTTACTTAGGAAATAATACGATTTCTAAAAACATGCAACATTTGAGAATTGACTTTTCATGTTAATATCTGCCTTGGTTGGCATGCCAAATACTGTTGCTCAATGCACTTATTTCCTGATAAGCTCTTTAAAAAATTATATTATAGAGATGTGGGGTACAAATGAGGATTATCTCCATAAGTAGCCTGCATGCAGTAATCCTTTCAATGATTCCGCTTTCATAAGCCACAGTCTCCTACTTGCAACAAAATGAGTAATTGACAAGATGTCCACCATGTTTGTTTTTGAAAATGCTATGCCCTGTTAAGAGGACAGTAGTTAGTCTTGGCTGCCATTGCTGTCTATGAAAATCCTGTCTCCATTTCCCCCATAGTGGAGGTATGCTTGGTGTCCGGCTGCTCAGGCATGTTGCACAGCCACTTGGGGCAGGGTGTGGCTTTGTGGCTAAGTGACCAGAAGCGATGCATACAGTGTCTGCTCGGCAGGTGAATCAGAGAAAAGGCATTCACATTTATTTGATCATAGAAGTTGGCCTGACGTGAGAGCCTTCAGAAATGAAGACCCAGAGACACAGAAGAAACTGTCTGTTGTTATCCTTAGGTTGGATGGTATTGGGAGCTGGCCACGGAGGCCCACTGAGCGTTAGGGATCAGGAAGGGCTGTTGACCCTGAGACCACTAGGATACGTTCAGGAGCTATTGACCCCATTTCCTCCCCCTTTCTACTCAGCACTAACCAAATTAAGCTCCTGTGAGCTCAAAACATAAAAACTCTGAGACTGGGACGAACACAAGCTAACTTTAGAAGCTCATTGCTCCCATTCTTCCACAAACTGCAGTTTTGGCTTTCACACAACTTACAACTCAAACTCGGGTCACATCTAAGAGCCTTAGTATTGGTCATAGGCTTCTGGGTCATGATCTTAGGATTTGTTGAAGTTGAATAAGGTGTAAATTGTAGAATATAGTTTTAGAAGACAGCCATTTTGTTGAAAGAATGCGGCTGGGTTACTTGCAGGTAGCCCACTGTGGACTTTGGACTGGGCCACATTCCAAACATTCTGGGATGGGCCACTTTAGTTTGTAAAGTAAGTACTTAAGTCTCTATAGAATTGTTTAACTTGGTATCAGTACGAAAAGGGTTTATAGGCAATATGAAAAGGGTTTATAGGCAGTAGAGAAGGGTTTAAAGGCAGTCATGGATTAAGGTTTCATGGATTAGGTTTAACATCTGTTATGGGATTATACCTGAAAGAACATCTGGTGGGTGGGGAACGCCCCTCACACACCTGACTATGTATAAAAGACCTGTTGTAATTCCCAATAAACGGCTTCTGCACTAGACAGGGGTCCAGTCTCTTTCTTTCTCTCTCTCTTCTTCCCCCCAATTGCTAACACCATCTCCACCTTTGGGGTACTCTGAACCTGGCTGGAGCTGGACTCCAGCAGGATGGCCCACAGTCAATCAAGGATGGTCAGATAATTTCTTTCCTTCCCTCCTTCCTTCCTTTCTCTCTCTCTCTTTTTCTTTCTTCTTTCTTCTTGAGTTGGAGTCTTGCTCTGTTGCCCAGGCTGGAGTGCAGTGGTATAATCTTGACTCATCATAGCCTCAGTCTTTTGGGCTCAGGTGATCCTCCCACCTCAGCCTCCCAAAATGCTGGGATTACAGACCATGAACCACTATTCTCAGCCAGACAATTTTTTTACGTCTAGTTTTTGCATGGAAAGGTGGGGTGGAAACTAGAATAATATTTGTAGATTTCATGGCTGGCTTTGGGGAAGAGGGGCTCTCAATTATATGACCCGTCTTGGGAAAGAGAGATTCTAGTTTCCGTGGCTAGCCTCAGGGGAGAATAGGAGTGTGAGACAGGAGGGCAAGAGGTCAGAGAAAAACTTTTGCTTCTGAGGCCTTTATTTTGGGGTATTGTTTTCTGAGTCCCAACACTGCCGTATTTGCCGTATCATTTAGCTATTGCTACAAAAACGCTGTGCAACAAACAGCTCCAAAACTAAGAGGCTTAAAACACCATAATCCACTTCCATCTATTCATATGGGTTGGCTGGTCTCAGCTGGCATCTGAGTTTGGCTCCACCTGCCATTCTCCTCCTGGAACCTGGGCTGGCTGGAGCATGTCCTGCTGATGGTGACAGAGGTTCAGGGGAGCAGGTGGAGGTAGGACGGCTTCTGGAAGTCTGGTATTGTTCCTGGGAGAAGGGGTTTTTCTCCCAGTGTGAGAGGGTCGACGGTGGGCTCTTGTGTCCACGTTAGGATTGAATTCGCAAACAAATACACAGAAACATGGGACATGTAAGTCATTTTACTAAGCAAAGGAGAGTCCTCTCTCAATAGAGGAGAATGGGCAGAAACAGCCTCTGGAAAGTTGTTTCTGTACTCAACTATTGAGCTTTGATGTTTATTCTCTGGGGTGTTGAGGAGTAGCTTCAGGCCTTAGGGGGTCACACTGGGACTGTCATGGCGTCCGTCTTATGGTGGGAGTGGGAGGCTCCCCAGGGTAACTTTATGTTAATATTGTTACAATGAAGGTAAAAGGAGGTCATGTTTATCTGAGGTCAACTTTGACCTAAGATATCATAGGTCAACATAGGAAGACCCTGTTTCCACAAAAAAAAAATTTTTTTTTTTTTTTGAGTTGG
>NW_007052099.1:33402-37944 GCF_000164805.1 Carlito syrichta | reverse complement strand
GCCCAGGCGGGTCTCGAACCCGCAGGCTCAGGCAATCCACTCACCTCAGCCTCCCAAAGGCACAGGATTACAGGCTGAGCCACCGAGCCCGGCTAAGAAAATTTTTTAAAAATTAGTCATATATGCTGGTACATGCCTATAGTCCCAGCTACTCAGAGGCTGACGAGGTACCATAGCCAATGGCCAGCTTCTCTGTCTCCAGGTAGGACTGGTGGCTTTGGTCAATGTCTATTTAGCTACGCCGGAAGTACATTTCCCCAAGCACCCTTCCCTGTGTAGTTCTGGGTTACAGTTGGCCCCGAGAATAACCTGAACAAAGTCTGGAAGACGGATGTAGTTTTCTTCTCCCTACAGGGCATGGAGGCAGTGCACGCACTGCTGCTGATCTGCTGGCTCTCCCCCAGGTCCTCCCTCCTCCCTGAGAGCTGGGCCAGGGAACAAGCAGCTCCAAGGCGAGGGTGCCAGCCTCACCCGCAGCTCGCCCACAGCACTGAGGTTGCAGGTGGTGCGAGACAGATGTGGGCCCCTCCTGGGTTCCCACTCTTCCCTGCTCTCATGCACAGCCAGAGTCCCCTCCTGATGGGTCAGCCAGCTGGCCTCGAATGATTGCAGACCCAGCACCAGATAGAGGGCTGAGGATGCCTCTTCTGACTCTCACCGCTGCACAAGGTCAGGATCACTCAGAGTGGTTCTGCTTCTCTGATTGAACCCTGAGAAGCACAACAGGACAATCTGCAAGGTGTGATTTAAGCTCTAGCCTGGTTGTGGTGACTCATATCTGTAATCCCAGAACTTTGGGAAGCTGAAGAGGGAGGATTGCTTGAGGTTGGGAGTTTGGACAAGGCTGGGCTACACAGTGAGACTCTGTCTCTATGAAAAATAGAAAAATTAGCCAGGCATGGAGGCGCTTACCTGGAGTCCCAGATACTCAAGAGGCTGAGGTGGGAGGATCGCTTGAGCCCAGGAGTTTGAGGCTGTGGTGAGCCATGATTGCGCCAGTGCCACTGCACTCCATCCTGGGTGACAGAGTGAGACTGTCTCAGAAAACAAAACAGAACAAAACAAAAAAGGCAGCCCTGGGCTTCCTGTGGGATGAGGGAGGGACATCCCTACCTGGTCTGGCTTCTTTGTGTTCTCTGTCATGCTTCCTTTATACCCTTCTGCCCTGGGAGGACCTGGCCTAAGACAGGGAAGTCTGCTGGAAGACTTTGGAGGAAGATACAGATTTATTCCTTGTGAAGAGGCAAGAGCAGCACAAAAGGAAGCTCTCAGACTGTCCTGGCATCTCTTCTGATTCCTGCCTTTTGATTTTTTAGTATTTTTTTTGAGCTGGAGTCTCACTCTTTGTCACACTCATGGCCACTGCAGCCTCCACCTGCTGGGCTCAGGTGATCCTTCCACCTCAGCCTTCCAAGGAACTGGAACTACGGGCACATGCCACCATGCCTGGCTAATTTTTTGATTTATTGTTGAGATGAGGTCTTGCCAAGTTGATCAGGCTGGTCTTGAACTCATGGGTTCAGGCAATCCTCTCACCTTGGCCTCCCAAAATGTTGGGATTGTAGGCATGAGCTACCATGCTTGGTTAATTTAAGAAAAAATGTATTGCAGAGATGAGGTCTCGCCAAGTTGCCCCGGCTGGTCTCAAACCTGCTGGGTCAGGCAATCCACTCACCTTGGTCTCCCAAAGTGCTGGGATTACAGGCTGAGCCACCAAGCCTAGCCATTATATATATATATATATATATATATATATATATGTATATATATATTTTTTTTTTGTTTTGTTTTGTTTTGTTTTGTTTTGTTTTTTTTGAGTTGGAGTCTCACTCTGTCACCCAGACTGGAGTGCAGTGGCTGCTCCCAGCCACCGCAGCCTCGACCTGCTGGGCTCCGGCGATCCTTCCGCCTCAGCCTTCCAAGTAGCCGGAATTACAGGCGTGCGCTACCACGCCCAGCTAATTTTTTGATTTTTATTGTAGAGATGAGATCTCGCCTGCCCAGGTGGGTCTCGAACCCGTGGGCTCAGGCAATCCACTCACCTCAGCCTCCCAAAGGCACAGGGTTACAGGTTGAGCCACTGAGCCCGACTATATATATTTTTTAAGAGACGGATCTCTATCCCTCAGGCTGGAGTGCAGTGGTGCTATCAAAGATCACTGCAGCCTCAACCTCCTAGACTCAAGCAATCTTTCCGCCTCAACCTCCTGAGTAGCTGGGATTACAAGTGCGCACCTCCATGCCCAGATCATTCATTCATTAATTTTTTTTTTGAGACAGGGTCTTGCTATGCTGTCCAGGTTGGTCTCAAACTCCTGGCCTCAAACGGTCCTCCTGCTCAACCTCCCAAGGTGCTGGAATTACAGGTATGAGCCACTGTGCCCGGCCTTTAAATTTTATTTTTTTAATTGACTGACGATAATTGTACATGATACATGCAATGTATAGTGATCAGATTAGGGCAACTAGCATATCCATCATTTCAAACATTTATCATTTCTCTGTGCTGGAAAGGTCAATATGCCCCTCCTGGCTATTTGAAAGTATAAATTATTGTTAGTTATACCTATCCTACAGTGGTGTAAAACCTGGCAACTTATCCGTCCTGTCTAGCTGTAGCAGCAGCCATCTTGAGAGGATGAGGTGACCACACTTAAGGATGAAAACCACCACAATGAGGATGGTAGGTGAAAGGAAAGGAGAATTTTTTTTTTTTTTGAGATGGGGTCTCACTCTGTCACCCAGGCTGGAATGCTGGAGAGGCTCACCACAACCTCCAACTCCTGGCCTCCGGCGCTGCTCCCGCCTACGCCTCCCAAAGTGCCGAGATTACGGGTGTGGCCACCGCCCCAGGCTATCATCTACCTCCATACTACTTGTTATGCGCGAAAACTGAAGTCCCGTGTATTTAAGCCGCTCTCACTCGGGTTATTGGTAACCTGCAGATGACGGCATCCCTAACTAACACTCTTTCCATGCACGTCTTCCGCTCTCTCTCCCTTCTCGCTGCTTTTTGCTTGGGACTCCATTCATTTCTAGCATCGCTGAGTGACCTTTCAGCTTCTGGGATAACATGGGCCCCCGTTTAGGCCAATCAACATGCACCATCTACCTGGCTCTGTTCATTGGCTGAGAGGTGGTCATGTGATACAGACTGGGCCAATCAGAGCGAGCCTCAGGAGGGCGGCATGCTGTATTACTCTGGCTGGGAACCCGGAGTGTGAGGTCACAGGAGCATCCCCCCGCCCCACCCTCTGTGCGACCTTGGGTGACATCACTGAGCCAATACGTCAAACCTCTCTTGAAAATCCACCCTACCTCCTGCTAGGTTTATGATGTGAGTCAATAATTTTCTCTGATGTTCGATTCAGTTTGGGATTTTTCTTACTCATAACTAGAAGCATCTTAAGTGCTGCAGTGGGAACGTGAGTAATTTATTTTATTTTATTTTTGCATCAGGGTCTCACTCTGTTGCCCAGGCTAGAGTGCGGTGGCAGGATCACGGCTCTCCGCAGCCTCGGCCTCCTGGACTCAGTGATCCTTCCCTTTCAGCCTCCCAAGGAGCTGGGACTACAGGCGCACACCACACGCCTGGCTAAATTTTTTATTTTTTGTGGCGACAAGGTCTCGCTATGTTGTCCAGGCTGGTCTCGAATTCCTGGGCTCAAGCAATCCTCTTGCTTTGGCCTACCAAAGTGCTGGGGTTGCAGGTGTGAGCCACCATGCTTGACCTTTAAGTGATTTTTCATAAGTCTCAGCCTCAGTTTTCTCATGTGCAAAATGCATTTAGGCAAGAGGCTCTTGCCTGCCTCCTAGTGTTATCATGCAGATGAAGTGATATCAAATATTTGGAAAAACATGAAGTCAATGGAAGGTATTTATGAAAGTCAAATAAGCAAAAAGGTTGCTGGACAGGGTCAGAGGTGAGTGCAGCAATACAGGGGACAAAAGGGAACACGTCCCCCCCCCATTTGCTCATAAAGACGAATAAATAGCGGCACGAGCTCACGTCCTTGGAGTCTACATGCCTGACTCACAAATCCAAAAATAAGTCATAAGGCTGTATATGGAGATAGTAACTATAAATACAGCAATATTAGCCGTGAGTGACAAGCCCAACCGGAAGACGTGAGGATGATTTAGAAGGTCTCTGAGCAATGCATTTTACAGCAATACATAGCTGTAAAAGTATTTGATGTTTAAAGCTCATGGTGTGATAATGTGTCCACTCTGCAGAAGGCATGGTGAGTGCCAACCTTTCCCCCTTATCCTCAGTCTGCACGCCCTGGCCTAACTTCTAGAGGCCAGCGCTGCATTTATTTCCTTGAGGACTTTCTCTGGCCTTTGTGATCTACACAGTCGGGCCAAAAGTGCTAGGGATTTAATGCCCTCTATGAGTGGCCATCAATCAATGACTGGTGTGAAGGTGGAGAGTAAATCCCTCTGCTCCCTCGCCTCTCTGTTGGACAGTTTTTTTTTTTCGAGTTGGAATCTCACTCTATCACCCAGACTGGAGTGCAGTGGCATGCTCCCAGCCACCAC
>NW_007052099.1:26405-33382 GCF_000164805.1 Carlito syrichta | reverse complement strand
CGATCCTTCCGCCTCAGTCTTCCAAGGAGCTGGAACTACAGGTGTGCGCTACCACGCCCGACTAATTTTTTATTTATTGTAGATATGAGGTCTTGCCAAGTTGCCCGGGTGGGTCTCAAACCCGCAGGCTCAGGCAATTCACTCACCTTGGCCTCCCAAAGCACGGGATTACAGGCTGAGCCACCAAGCCCGGCTTGTTTGTTTGTTTTAAGTTGGAGTCTCACTCTGTTGCCCAGGATAGAGTGCAGTGGCATGATTGCGGCTCACTGCAGCCTACTGTGCTCAGGTAATCCTCCTGCCTTAGCTTTCCAAGTAGCTGGGACTAGAGGTGCGTGGTACCACTCCAGGCTAATTTTTGATTTTTCATAGAGATGGGATCTCACTATATTGCCCAGGCTGGGTCTGAACTCTTGGGCTAAAGCGATCCTTCTGCCTTGGCCTCCCAAAGTGCAGGGATTATGGGCATGAACCACCATGCCCAGCTCTGCCAGACAGCTCTGAGATCTGAGGTTCCGAGCGGGTTGAGCTTCCATTGCCCACCATGGTGACTTGCTTGATATTGGTTGCTTTTCTTCCCTATCTCACTTTTCATTCCCCCACTGGGTCTCCTGAACCCAACTTGAAATTGAACAACTTTTACTTGAATCTTGTCTCAAGGTCTACATCTAAGGGAGCCCAGACTAAGATTCACTTTCCCTCCTGTGTGGATATATTTTTATACAGTATTTTATACTTTCCAAATTACCTTCACATGCAATGAAATATTATTCAGCAAGAAAAAAAAGTAGACACTACAATGTGAGTGAGTCTCAAGTGCATTATTCTGAGTGAAAGAAGCCAGACTCAAGTGGCTACATCCTGTGTGCTTCCATTTAATGTGACCTTTTGGGAAAGATAAAACTATAGGGACAGAAAAGAGATCAGTGATTGCCATGGGTGTGGAAAGGGGCTGATAGTCATGAAATGGGATGATGGAACTGTCCTGTAGCTTGATTTTTGGGGTAGCTACGTGGCAGTGTGTGTGTCAAAACCTATCGAACTGTACACTGATACAGGGCGAATCCTACTTTATATAAAGCATACCACAATAAAAATTCCTTTAAAAGAGAGAACATTCACCATCATTGTCTTGGTTGTCATAACAACCCTGCAGCAATCAGGCATTATTCTTCATTTATTCAGCCAAGCGTAATTCTGCTTCCTTCTCTCTGCTCACTCCAAACCCACTGCTGCTTGTCTTTCAGCCCACCATTCCTCTTAAATTGCTCTTGCCAAGGTCACTGGGGATGTGGTGTTTGCTCAAGCCCACAGCCACCTCTCAGCCGTGACTTCCTTGACCTTCCACCTTGAAACTCCTTCAGCCCATAGTGCTGCTCTGTCCTGTCTGCCTTGGGCTGTCCTCTTTGGCTCTTTCCCTTTGTCCCTCCCATATGTCTGCCTCTTCCTCGACTCTTACTTCCCCCACACTCCTAGGGGGATTTCATCTACCCTTTTGGCATCAGCAATCACTTATGTATGTTCTTAGTTCATCTTGCACTGCTGTAGCAGAATGTCACTCATTAAGTAATTTACAAAGAAAAGACACATTTTCCTTATGGTTCTGGGAAGTCCAAGATGGAAGGGCTGGTGTCTGGTGAGGACCTTCTTGCTATGTCAACATGGTGGAAGGTGTCTCATGGTGAGGGAGCAAGACTATTGTGTGTCAGCTCTGGTCTCTCTTCCTCTTCTTAGAAGGCCACGAGTTCCATCATGAAGACCCTACCCTGAGGACCTTTTCTAACCCCAGCCCCCTTTCCAAAGCCCCACCTCTCCTCAACATATACATTTGGGGATTAAATTTCCAACACGTACAAAATTTGGGAGACCCATTCAAACAGTAGCATATAGTCACAACTTCCACATTTTGTCTTGCATTTTATCTCCTCACTGCTCAGTAACCCGGATTTCCAGCTTAATAGTCAGCAGTTGATTTTTCAACCTCTCAGAATGCCATCGAATCCTTTAAATTAAAGCTTTTTCTAAAGTTTCCAGGACAAAACCTGCCATTCAAGGCCACTATTACAAGATTGATTAGAATGATGTACATACATTTCATCTAGCATGTTGGAGAACAACTCTCCGTTGCTTTTGGGACCATGAATAATGTCCAAGAATAATTAAAGAAAAGAAAATTCATGTCCCTCCTACACGTAGAAGATCAATATGTGTTAAAGATTTTCTCTGACTCGACTGGGCTTGGTGGCTCAGCCTGTAATTCCAGTGCTTTGGGAGGCTGAGGTGAGTGGATTGCCTGAGCCCGCGGGTTCAAGACCCGCCTGGGCAACTTGGCGAGACTTTATCGCTACAATAAATCAAAAATTAGCCAGGTGTGGTAGCGTGCACCTGTAGTTCCAGCTACTTGGAAGGCTGAGGCGGAAGGATTGCTGGCGCCCAGCAGGTCAAGGCTGTGGTGTCCGGGAGCCTGCCACTGCACTCCAGTCTAGGTGACAGAGTGAGACTCCAACTCAAAAAAAAAAGATTTTCTCTGACTCATGTATGAGGAAACCAGTTTTATAACTTGCTCAAAGGAATTAAATAATTACATATTAAAAGACAAATCTATACTGTTAATATAATAATATTAAGGGATTCATATAACTTCAGTCCCCCCCAAAGTTTATAAGTTTATAAGAATGTATACTTCCACAACAGTATAAATTAATGTCTGCTTCTTACATCATAGACCATACTGGATATCATATATATGCACAAGTCTCTCTGTATGTACCCACAAATAACGAAATTATCTTTTGAAGTGTGGGCTCCTTGTAGGACAGGCTTCCCCTACTA
Organism: Carlito syrichta; assembly: GCF_000164805.1. Classification (NCBI taxonomy): domain Eukaryota; kingdom Metazoa; phylum Chordata; class Mammalia; order Primates; family Tarsiidae; genus Carlito; species Carlito syrichta. Next base: position 30,553 of record NW_007052099.1, on the reverse strand, counting down.
GGTAAGTGTTCTAGGAATCTATCAGCAGCACCAGCTACCATCGTTGTGAGAGGCTGCATTTGGCTTCAGTTAATTTTTTTTGGAAATTCTTTGAACACATTTGCCCATTTCATGATGGGTGATTTACAAGCTCTCTTGTCTATACCACATGGAGTGTTCAGCAGTTTTTGACCAAAACGGCATGACCCCTGTGCCCCACCCTCCTTATTCACCCGATCTCACCCTGAGCAACTTTTTTGTTTCCCCGGATGAAAAGAGTCCTCAAAGGGAAACGTTTTGCCGATGTGGAAGAGGTGAAACCAAGAATGGCAGAAGCACTAAAAAGCATCAAAACTGACAAGTTCTAAAACTGTTTTGAGCAGTGGAAAAAGCATCTCGATAGGTGGAGTCATCAAATTGAGAGTACTTTGAAGGTGACCGAAGTTTAAGCAAGTGAGAATACATACACAATTTCTTATAAATAAATTCTGGGATTTTTGGGTCCCCCCCCATATATATGTGTATCATATATAAATATATATATGATGTATCTGAAGAGATGAGCTCCCTTGTGCTCACGTTGGACTGCTGGACAGATTCTTCCCAGTGCCCCGTCCTGGGTGTGGTCCTATCAGGATCTCAGCTCTATACAGGAAGTGTCACTTCCTAGTCCCCATCTTGCAAAGCTCTGTGAGTCTCATCTCCTGTCCTGTGGGAGCCATACATCTCTGGGGGATCACCCATACCCTGCTTCTGCCTGCCATCTTGCATGCCCACCTCCCAACTCTTGGCTGTGTCTTCTTTGATCCCCGGACTTTTCCTGGGTTTCTTTAAAGCTTACTCATGCATTGACATGGGTATGGCATCCTTCGTTACTAGGGAAATGCGAGTTAAAACCCCAGGGTGATATCCCTACACATCTACTGGAGAACCATCAACACAAAGACGATGGTGGAGATGTGAATCGTGACATGCTCTGCTGGTAGGAGACAGTCTGGTGGCTCATAGAGTAAGAGGCACATTCAAGCCGGGCTCGGTGGCTCAGCCTGTAATCCCGCGCCTTTGGGAGGCTGAGGTGAGTGGATTACCTGAGCCCGCGGGTTCGAGACCCGCCTGGGCAGTGAGACCTCATCTCTACAATAAATCAAAAAATCAGCCGGGCGTGGTAGCGCATGCCTGTAATTCTGGTTACTTGGAAGGCAGAGGCGGAAGGATCGCCGGAGCCCAGCAGGTCAAGGCTGCAGTGCCCGGGAGCGGTCACTGCATTCCAGTCTGGGTGACAGAGTGAAATTCCAACTCAAAAAAAAGAGGCACATTCAGCCGATGACGCAGCAATTCTGCTCTCGGGTATTTACCCAGGATAAACGGAAACCTATGTCCACACAAAGACTCAAACAGGAGTGTTCATGGCAGCTTTATTCACCCTGGTTCAACACTGGAAACAAACACCCATCCACAGGTGAGCACACACGGTGGCCCAGCCACACCGTGGGACAGAATAACAAGGAACTGATACGGATGAAAAGATCAACATCTCAACAGCATTATGGGGAATGAAAGAAGCTAGATGCAAAGAAGACATACCATATGAGTCCATTTCTATCCAATTATAAGAGAGGCAAGTTAAATCTAATGTGACAGGAAGTGAGAGCAGCGACCACCTGGGAGATAGGCATGGGGATGTTGATGGCATAAGGAAACTTTTGGGGTGATGGAAACATTTCAAATCTTTGGGGGTTACATGGTGTACACATTAGTCAAAACTCGTCAAACTGTACACTGAAGATGGGTGCCTTGTTTTTTGCTTTTTGGTTTTTTTTTTCAGAGGTAAGGTCTGGCTCTATCACCCAGGCTGGAATGCACTGGAGCAATCAGGGCTCATTGCAGCCTCAACCTCCTGGGTTCAGGCCATCCTTCTGCCTCAGCCTCCCAAGTAGCTGGGTCTACGGGTACATGCCCCATGCCTGGCTAATTTTTTGATTCTCTGTAAAGATGAGGTCTTGCTGTGTTGCTCAGGCTGGTCTCGAACTTCTGGGCTCCAGCAGTCCTCTCACCTCAGCCTCCCTAAGTGCTGGGACATAGGTACCAGACACTACTCCTGGCTTGGTTGTATTTTATTATTATTCCTCAATTAAGTTGATGACAGCATGCTCTAGTTCATCCGGCATCACTGACTGCCTTAGTGGCAGACTTTTCTCTGTGTTACCCCCATGCTTGTACCCAGAAGTCTTCAGCCCGTCTCTCACTGGCCCCACATGTTTTGGGGAACACACTCTGTGCCAGCAGAGACTGAGACTCAGATTAAGTGACCCTTATGGGTAGAACTGTTTCTTCAAAAGTTCATAAATTGGGCTGGGTGTGGTGGCACCTGCCTGTAGCCCCAGGTCCTTGGGAGGCTGAGGTGAGAGGATCGCTTGAGCTCAAGAGTTGGAGGCTGTGGTGATAAGCTATGACTGTACCCCTGCGCTCCGGCTTGGGCGACAGAGCCAGACGCCATCTCTGAAAACAGAAAAACTCGTGGAGCTGGGAAATGACAAAGTTTGGATCTGAGCACAGATGGGTTCAAACCTGTGTGTCCTCTCTGGGCTTCAGTGTTTGCATCCCACAGGTGAGGGGGGCAGACGGCGTGTCCCGTGCTTTTGTGTCTTGGTTTCCTGAATCCTAATTGCCCTTCTGTTATCTCTGGTAACTGGACTTTGCCCAGGATATACAAGCAGCGATTTTCCATCCTGGGCAAATGGCAGAGGAACGTTCACTCTGCTGATGGGGGGAAGGGTGTCACATTTCCCGACGTGCTGTGCTGGGGCCGTTCAGCTGTCCGGCTAACAGAGACCTCTGCCACCGCGGAGGGTGTTCGTTGTAAGTCTGACCAGCTGCCTGCTCTTTGGACCAAGAGGAATGTGATCAGAACACAGACACGGAAAAAGTTTGGAAACAACCCACCTCTCTGTGAGTGGGGGCTGGCTCAAAACCAGACGTCCCTGGGGACACAAATGTAGGGAACTTGTCCTTGAGACACATTGGGGGTTCCCTGGAGGATCCATTTCCCCATCTGTGTCTGTTTCTTTCTTTTTTTTTTTTTTTTTTTTTGAGTTGGAGACTCACTCTGTCGCCCAGACTGGAGTGCAGTGGCAGCTCCTGGCCACTGCAGCCTCGCCTGCTGGGCTCCGGCGATCCTTCCGCCTCAGACTTCCGAGTAGCCGGAATTACAGGCACGCGCTACCACGCCCAGCTGATTTTTTGATTTATTGTAGAGATGCGGTCTCACCAAGTTGACCAGGCGGGTCTCGAACCCGTGGGCTCAGGCAATCCACTCACCTCAGCCTCCCAAAGCGCGGGATTACAGGCTGAGCCACCGAGCCCGGCCGATGTGTCTGTTTCTTTTGGTAGCCAGAGAAGAATGAAATCGGACTGACCAAGCCGACTGCTACGAAAATGACTGAGATGGCGGGGCTTCCAAAGTGCCAAGTGAACTGAGAACTGGTTAAAGGGAAATGGTGAACGTTCCTTTTCCCAGTCGTCGCCCCTCTCTCCTGCCCTCTCCCCTGCTCTGTGGAGGCTGGGAGGCTGGCTCTAGACGAGGACATCACTGGGCTTCCGTTGGCTGAAGCAACGGGAGGTGCTCACAGATGAAAATTGAGAGGAAGAGATTGCACATTTTTTTTTTTTTTGAGTTGGAGTCTCACTCTGTCACCCAGACTGGAGTGCAGTGGCCGCTCCCGGCCACCGCAGCCTCGACCTGCTGGGCTCCGGTGATCCTTCCACCTCAGCCTTCCAAGTAGCTGGAACTTCAGGCCCATGCTACCACGCTCGGCTAATTTTGGATTTATTGTAGAGACGAGGTCTCACCAAGTTGCCTGGGTGGGTCCCGAACCCGTGGGCTCAGGCAATCCACTCGCCTCGGCCTCCCAAAGTGCTGGGACTACAGACTAAGCCACCGAGCCTGGCCAAGATTTTTTTTAAAAATTGAAGTCTCATTCTGTCACTCAGGCTGGAGTGCAGTGGCACAATCACAGCTTACTGCAGCCTCAAACTCCTGGCCTCAGGCAATCCTCCTGACTCAACCTCCCAAGTAACTGGGTCTACAGGTGTGCATCTCCACACTGGGCTATTTTTCTATTTTTTTTTTTTTTTTTGAGTTGGAGTCTCACTCTGTCGCCCCTGCTGTA
>NW_007052099.1:24635-25823 GCF_000164805.1 Carlito syrichta | reverse complement strand
GCCCGGCCTTTTTTCTAATTTTTTTGTAGAGATGAGGTCTCGCTATGCTGCCCAGGCTGGTCTCAAACTCCTGGGCTCACGCCATTCTTCCCCTCAGTCTCCCAAAGTTCTGGGATTACAGGCATGAGCCACCATGCCCAGCCTGAGATTGGGGGATTTAAACTTTTTTCCTCAGCGTCATGCCTCCTCCAGGCTGCCTTCCCTGCTTGCCTCTCCCTCTGTTTGCAGAGTCTGGAAACTTTTCACCTTTGACCCTTCAGGTGTGGGTGGTCATAGCACCCTGCTGCCACTCTTGTGTTATTTGACTGACCCTGCCTTTGCTGTGGATATATTTTTATTAAATGCTTCTCAGATCACCCAGTTTGTGGGTGCCACTTGTTTTGGGCATGGACCCTGCAGTGGGGGAGATAAATCACATAACATTTTAGGTCCTTCATCTGGACTGGCTGACTAATGTCATCCAGTTTTTTTTTTCCTTTTTTTTTTTTTTTTTTTTTTTTTTGAGTTAGGGTCTCACCCAGACTGGAGTGCTGTGGCACAATCCTGGCTTACTGTATGTAGCCTTGACCTCCTGGATTCAGGTGATCCTTCTGCCTCAGCCTCCCAAGTAGCTGGGACTACAGGTGTACACCACCATGCTTGACTAATTTTTATTTTTATTTTATTTTGTAGAGATGAGGTCTCGCTATGTTGCCCAGGCTGGTCTCGAACTCCTGGGCTCAAGTGATCCTCTTGCCTCAGCCTCTCAAAGTGTTGGGATGACAGGCATGAGCCACCGTGCCCAGACTCGTTTCTTGACTGGATCAACACACCTCATTGCCTTCTGGGATGTTTTTCTTTAGCCATCATTTTTTGTAGAGAGAACCAAAAAACCAGTTGGGATTGTGGTGAACATGTCCAGCCTTTGACTGTTGGGAGACTTCCTTTTTTTTCACTTGGAATTCAGCCTGGCGCTGCCTGAATTCTGTAGGTTTGGGGCTTTTTCTCGGGTCGCTGGATCAGTTGGCTGTTGTTACAGTGATGCTGCTGTGTTAGCCAGGGCTCTCTGGAGAAACAGAACAAGGCGGATATGCGGTGACCCTCCAACAACACGAACTTGAGTTGCACAGGTGCACTGAAATGCAGATTTTTTCTTTTCTTTTTTTTGAGTTGGAGTCTCACTCTGTCGCCCGGACTGGAGTGCAGTGG
>NW_007052099.1:18614-24588 GCF_000164805.1 Carlito syrichta | reverse complement strand
TCACCTCAGCCTCCCAAAGGCGTGGGATTACAGGCTGAGCCACCGAGCCTGGCAGTTTTCTTAATAACATTTTCTTTCCTCTAGTTTATTTTATTGTAAGAATACAGTATATAATGCATATCACATACAGAATACGTGTTAATCCTCTATGTTATTGATTAAGCTTCCTGTCAACAGTGGGCTATTAGTAGTTTAGTTTTGGGAGAGTCAAAAATTATACAAGGATTATACTTTTGACCGTGCAGAGATTAGAGCCCCCGACCCCCACAATGTTCAAGGGTCAAATGCACAGAGAGGATGTTTGTGATGAAGATTGGCTCGTGTGATTCTAGAGGCCTGCAGTCCCACAGTCTGCCATCTGCAAGATGGAGAGCCGGAAAAGCTGGTGACATGATTCAGTTAGAATCTAAAGGCCTGGAGCCTGTGGTGAGGGAGGGATGCTCATGGAAGCCCTGGGGTCCAAAAGTCCAAGAGCCACAAGCTCTGATGCCCAAGGGCAGAAGATGATGGATGCCCTAGCTCAAGAAGGGGTGGGAGAGGGCTAGAGCTAGAGAGAGAGAGACAGAGACAGAGAGGAGAGAGAAAGAGGGAGAGAGAGAGAGAAAAAAAAAAGAGAGAGAAGGAGAGATGGAGAGAGAGAGAGAAAAAAGGGAGAGAGAGCTTGGGAAAGAGAGGAGGCAGAGAAAGAGAGAGAGGGAGAGAGAAAAAGAGAGAGGAAGAGAGGAAAGAAAGACGGAGAGAGAAAGGAAGGAAGAGACAGAAAAAAGAGGGAGAGAAAGGGAGACAGAGGCAGAAGGAGGGAGAGAGCATGGGAAAGAGAGAGGAAGGCAGAAAGAGAAAGAGAGAGGGAGAGAGAAAAAGAGAGGGAGAGAGGGAAAGAAAAGGGAGGAAGGGAGAGATAAAAAAAGAGGGAGGGAGAGAGAGGGGAAAAGATAGTGAGAAAGAAAGAGGGAGAGAAAGAGAGACAGATCTTCTCCTTTTTATTCTTTTTAAAATTAAATTTTTTTTTTTTTGGTAGAGATGAGGTCTTGCTTTGTTGTCTAGGCTGGTCTCAGACTCCTAGCCTGGAGCAAACCTCTGCCTTAGCCTCCTAAAGTGCTGGGATTATAGGCAAGAGCCACTGAACCTAGCCCCCAACTTCTTATTCTGTTGGGGACCCCAAGGGATTGGATGATGACTGCCCACATTGGGCAGTCTTCTTTACAATCTATAGATTCCAATGCTAATCTCTTTTGGAAACACACTCACAGACACACACAGCAACAATGTTTTACCAGCTATCTGGGCGCCTCTTAGCCCAGTCACGTTGACCCGAAATTAACCATCACAGCTGTATTATGAATGACCCCCCAAACTCAGTGACTTAAAGCAGTAGTTTTTTTATCCCCTTCTGCCTGTGTGTCAGCTGGGGCTGGCTGATTTGGGTGAGGCTCAGCTAGGCTGCCCTGCTCCTGGGACTATTGCTATCATGTTGACAGCAGGGGTTGAGAGGGTGGGTGGAGATGGGTGTGGCTTCTGAAGTTGGAACTCACTCACTGCCATATCTGTCCACACGCCATTGACCGAAAAGTCATGTGGCCAAGGACTGGGGAAGAACCTGGCACTCACCAAGAGAATGTAGCAGATGTGTGCATACAGGAAGGAGTGAATCACTGGGGCCCATTGTTCAGCCTGTTCGTGGTCACCAACTCTTGTGGAGGACCCAAGCGTTTGAAAGATGGCTGACTCAGGATGGTCTCATTCGCATCAGGGAAAAAGCAAAACTTTTTTGACATTTTCAAAGGACGTTTAAGGAAACCAGGACGGCTATTTATGTTCATCATAAAGTGACTCATACAAGTTATGTGATTTAAAAACAGGAAAATTCAATGCTAATTGCATAGACTTATGGCTCTCTGCATGACAATAATCACGTCGGATATTGCATAGTGTTTTAGAGTTCACCGCGCACTTTAACAACTGTGTCTTGCTTTATACTCAAAGCAACCTTTCTCAAGTCTCAGTGACCCTAGTTTTGAATAGGAGGCAATGGAGGCTTAAGGGACTTACCCAAGGTCACACAACTTGCACCTGAAATGAACAAAAGCACTTTATGTATAGCAGAAACTGAGTGCTTTTCTTATACCAGAGGTCAGCAAACTACAGCCCGGGTACCAAGTTCAGCTGGTAAAACTGGTTTTTAAAAATAAAGTTTTGGGATGGGCTTGATGGCTCGGGCTGTAATCCAGCACTTTGGGAGGCTGAGGTGAGTGGATTGCCTGAGCCTGAGGGTTCGAGACCAGCCTGGGGAACTTGGCAAGACCTTGTCTCTACAATAAATCAAAAGTTAGCTGGGCGTGGTAGCACGCACCTGTAGTTCCAGCTACTTGGAAGGCAGAGGCAGAAGGATCACCAGAGCCCAGCAGGTTGACGCTGGGGTGGCTTTAAATGTGCCACTGCACTCCAGCCTGGGTGATGGAGTGAGACTCCAACTCAAAAATAAATAAATAAGTAAAGTTTTGGCCTGATCAGGTGGCTCATGACTATAATCCCCGCACTTTGGGAGGCCGAGGTGGGAGAATCGCTTGAGTCCGGGAGTTCAAGAGCAGCCTGAGCAACATAGTGAGAGCTCATTTCTACAAAAAAATTTAAAAAATTAGCCAGGTGTGGTGATGTGTTCCTGTAGTTCCCTCTGAGGAGGAAGAATCACTTGAGTCCAGGAAGTTGAGGCTGTAAAGAGTCATGATTGTGCCATTGTATTCCATCCTGGGTGACGGAGTGAGACCCCAACTCAAAAAAAAAATTTTATTGGAAGAAAGCCATGCCCATTCATTTATGTATGGTCATGGCTGATTCTAAAAGGGCAGAGTTGAGTTGTTGCCATTCAGGTTTCGTGATTTGCAAAGCCCAGGACATCATCTGGCCCTTTACAAAAAAAGGATGCTGTCTCCCCACACCCAGTCTCACTCTTTAATTTAATTAAAATGTTTTTGATTGACAAGTAAAAATTCTATATATTTATAGTGTGCAACATGGCGTTTGATATATATATCAAATATATATATATATCAAATATATATATATATACACACACATTATGGAATGGCTCAGTCAAGCTTCTTAACACATGCATTAACTCACATAATCCATATTATGCTCACAGGGTTCAAAATCCCTGCAATATAAAAAGTTTAGCAAGGAAAAGTCCCCTCTACTTCCACTGTGAGCCCCAGTGATCTGTTTTCATGCATTCAGAGATGGTTTCTGTCTTAGTCTTTTTCTGTTTCTTATAACATAATACCTGAAACTGGGTCATTTATAAAGAAAAGGAATTTTCTCAGAGGCCGAGAAGTCCAAGGCTGAGGGGCTGCATCTGGTGAGGGCCTTCTTGTTGCTGGGACTCTGCAGAGCCCTGAGTGGGTGCAGGACATTTTGTGGAGGGGGGCTGAGTATGTTAACTCAGGTCTCTTCCTCTTCTTTTTTTTTTTTTTTTTGAGTTGGAGTCTCACTCCGTCGCCCAGACTGGAGTGCAGTGGCCGCTCCCGGCCATCGCAGCCTTGACCTGCTGGGCTCCGGCCATCCTTCACCCTCAGCCTTCCCAGTAGCCGGAATTATAGGCACGCGATACCATGCCCGGCTGATTTTCTGATTTATTGTAGAGATGAGGTCTTGCTGCCCAGGCGGGTCTCGAACCCCTGAGCTCAGGCAATCCTCTCACCTCAGCCTCCCAAGGTGCGAGATACTTTATTTTTTGAGTTGTGGGTCTCACTCTGTTGCTCAGGCTGGAGTGGAGTGGCACAGTGATGGCTCACTGCAGCCTGGAACTCCTGGGCTCAGGTGATGCTCCCACCTCAGCCTCCTGAGTAGCTGGGACTACATGTGTGCACCACCATGCCTGGCTAATTTTCAAATTTTTTTTTTAATAGAGAGGAGGTCTTGCCATGTTGCCCAGGCTGGCCTCGAACTCCTGGGCTCAAACAATCCTTCTACCTCAGCCTCCTGAAGTGCTGGGATGACAGGCATGAACCCCATGCCTGGCCTCTCTTCCTCTTCTTAAAAAGCCACCAGTCTGCCAGGCTCGGTGGCTCAGCCTGTAATCCCACAGCTTTGGGAGGCTGAGGTGAGTGGATTGCCTGAGCCCACGGGTTCGCGACCCACCTGGGCAGCGAGACCTCATCTCTACAATAAATCAAAAAATCAGCCGGGCGTGGTAGCGCGTGCCTGTAATTCCGGCTACTCGGAAGGCTGAGGCGGAAGGATCGCCGGAGCCCAGCAGGTCGAGGCTGCGGTGGCCGGGAACGGCCGCTGCACTCCAGTCTGGGCCACAGAGTGAGACTTAACTCAAAAAAAACAAAAAAAAAAAAAGCCACCAGTCCTACTCTTCTGATAATCTTTCACCCATTAGCCCCTTCAACTATGAATGGATTAACCCATTTCTGAAGGCAGAGTCCTCATGACCCAGTCACCCCACAATACTGCTACATTGGGATTAAATTTCCACATGAGTTTTGGAGGAGACAAACTTTGAAACCATGACAATTTTAGAAGCAAATACTCTTTTTTTGTTTGTTTGCTTTTCCTTTTTAATGCAATGCCATGGAATGCTCTCAAAATCCCCATCAGGTAAGAAGAATTAGCCTGGCTTTACTGACGAGGAGACCGGTGCATGTCCAAGTTCCAGGATGTCAGGGGTGGAGTGGGGCCTTTTTGCTTCCCCAGGCCTAGGGACCCCTGGGCTCCTCCTGCATCCCCTAGTAAGGTGATGGACCTCAGGGACTTTGCTTTAGTCACTTCATACCCTAGGGGCTCACCTCATTGCTGCACCAGGGGCTGGACTCACCCCCATCTCCATCTGCAAGTCCAAGCTCATCCACATGGGCTGTGTTTTTCCTCGTCTACGCCCCCCCCCCACATCTCTCTAGAAAAAAAATATATCAGCCGGGCACAGTGGCTCACACCTGTCATCCCAGCACTTTGGGAGGCTGAGGTGGCAGGAGGATCTCTTGAGTTCAGGAATTTGAGACCAGCCTGGGCAACGTAGTGAGACTTTGTCTCTACAAAATAAGTAAATAAATAAATACATACATATATAATACAGAAAATGTTAATTGCATGCAAAATAGAACACAATAAAAAAATATACAATGAATTCCCAAGTCCCTACCACCCAGCTTCTTCATTAGCTATCTGCTCTTCTGGTGTAACATACAATTAACTTTTTTTTTTGGAGTTGGGGTCTCACTCTGTCACTCAGGCTGGAGTGCAATGGCATGATCACAGTTCACTGCAGTCTTGACCTCCTGGGCTCAGGCAATCCTCCTGCCTCAGCCCTCAAGTGCCTGGGACTACAGGCGTGTGCCACTGTGCCTGGCTAATTTTTTTTATTTATTGTAGAGAAGAGGTCTTGCTGTGTTGCCCAGGTTGGTCTCAAACCCCTGGGCTCAGGCAATCCTCTTGCCTTGGCCTCCCAAAGTGCTGTGATTACAGGCGTGATCCACTGCGCTTGGCCTAAAATTAACTGTTTTAAAATGTGCAATCCCACGGCATGTAGCACATTCACAGTGTGTTGCAACCCCCACCTCTCTCTAGTTCCAGAATATTCTCATCCCCCCAAAAGGAGACCCGTTCCCATTAGCAGTCAGTCCCTGTTCTCCCTCCCACAGCCCCTGGCAGCCACACATCTGTCTCTATGGATTGGCCTGTTCTAGACATTTCCTATCAATGGAATCACACCCTGTGTGGCCTCTGTGTCTGGCTTCTCTCACTCAGCATCATGCTTTTGAGGCTCATCCACATTGCAGTGTGTGCCAGAGTTTCATTCGTTTTCATGGCTTAGTAATATTCCACTGCAAAACTGACTATGCCATATTTTTTTTTTTTGAGTTGGAGTCTCACTCTGTCACCCAGACTGGAGTGCAGTGGCCGCTTCTGGCTTCCGCAGCCTCGACCTGCTGGGTTCTGGCGATCCTTCCACCTCAGCCTTCCAAGTAGCTGG
>NW_007052099.1:16503-18016 GCF_000164805.1 Carlito syrichta | reverse complement strand
CTAGTCTGGGTGACAGAGTGAGACTCCAACTCAAAAACAAACAAACAAACAAAAAAAAAAACAAGGACAGAGTTGTGACCCTAACTCAAAAAAGAAAAAGAAAAAAGCCAATCCAGACATCATATCACTTCAATACACAATATCATAACTACTTCAATACACATCTTTAATAGATAAGCACTTCTTGAAAAACAACATAATCAAAATACCTGAACAGACCTTACCAAAGTCACAAACTCCTTCAAATTCCCTGACACCCAGCCAGGTTCAAGTCTCCCTGCCTATCTCCACAATGCTGTATTCCCAATGAGGCAGATCCTTCCATTTTGACTTCACCTTGGGAAAAATATGGGGACTATCTGTGCCCTAGATGGGGGTTCTCAGCCCCTAGCCCGCAGACCAGTACCAGTCTGTGGCCTGTTAGGAACTGGGCCGTGGTTGAGCAGAGCTCCATCTGCTGTCAGATCAACAGCGGCATTAGATTCTCCTGGGAGCATGGACCCTATTGCGAACTGTTCATGGAGGGATCTAAGCTGTGAGCTCCTTATGAGAATCTGAATGTAATGTCTGATGACCCTTACCCTCCCACCCCCATCTGTGGAAAAATGGTCTTCTATTTTTCTTTGGCCCCTGATGCCAAAGAAGTTAGGGACCACTGCCCTAGAGACTTCTTACAAGAAAAACACACTCCGTCTTTAAAAGGAGGCCCCTTTAAAGAGACATGGGTCACCCTAGGTTTGGGAACTAAGCTCATACAAGTTAGAAATAAACGCACTAACTTGCAATCCCTTGCCTTTTTTTTTTTTTTTTTGCCCTGAAGATCTCCATTTTTCTCCTCCCTGCCTTTCTTTTTGTTTGTTTTTTGAGTTGGAGTCTCACTCTGTTGCCCAGGCTGGCGTGCAGTGGCATGCTCACGGACACTGCAGCCTCCACCTCCTGGGCTCTGGCGATCCTCCCACCTCAGCCTTCTGAGTTGCTGGGACTACAGGCGTGTACCACTACATCCAGCTAATATATTTTTTATTTTTTTGTACAGACCAGGTCTGCTCTCAAACTCCTGGCCTCAAGTCATCCTTCTGTCTTGGCCTCCCAAAGTGCTGGGATGACAGCACCATGAGCCACCCGCCTGGCCTCCGCCTTTCTTTTCTAATGACACAGCCCCTGCCTGCCTGTGGGGGAGGTGGGCGGTCGGGGTGAGGGGCAGCTGTTTCCAGAAGGAGCAGAACAGACTCAGGGAGGGGGTTAACAGCTGTTTTCTGATTGTCATGTTTCCAAGGGCATAAATAATTGAGGCTGCGAGCAGGCGGGTGGAGATGGTTAAGTGGTGAGCCCGGTTCCACATCCCTTCTTCCTGTGCTTGCACGCCCCCTCCCCAGAACCCCCACGGGAGCGTGTGGAGGAGGGAGGCTCTTCCCATCAGCTTTCCTCTGCTTTTTAAGGGAAGCCAGACTGAAAAAGAACGTCCTCCCTAACCCCAGGGTGCTGCCCTGTGCTGGGAGATCACCGCAAGGGG